>NC_056732.1:1147548389-1147675889 GCF_019279795.1 Protopterus annectens | reverse complement strand
CCAAAAAAAAAAAAAAAAAAAAAAACGAAGCTACTGCTTTTTCTTCCTAAAACCTTTAACCAGGTTAAATACACTTTCACAATCCTGTCCCTCAATAACACTCACATCAAGGTGGAAACTAGCACTAAACTCCTTGGTGTCATCATTGATGGCCAACTTAAATTTGATCTACACATTAACAACTGTATCAAGCAAACTCATCAGAAACTAAGGCTCCTCTACCGCAACAAGAAGTTTCTCACCAGTGTAGCTAATATCTGATATCTTTGTGTCGCTTTATTTGATCTTTTATCTTATTCTGTTTTATTAACTACACATGTAATGTACAATTTGCTCTCTAAACTTTCTTTTGATTACTTGTGTTATGTTGTACCTTTCTTATAGTTTATATTTTGTGCTTTATTTTCCCAAACACTTGCACATATTTGCAAGGCGATGTAAATGCTTGCATATCTTATGCACTCTGCCTTTTTCTGGATAAAATTCCATTGTGCAGATAATTGCGACACAATATTGACACATGGGTTCATAGGTAGGTAGGTACTAGGCTATTGGCCCTAGGGCCTATACAAGCCTAGCCAAAAAGGTACCCTGAATTTCGCCACCCAAGAAAATTATTGTCCTGTGCCCCTGTCAAACAGAACCACAGAAGTGATCCCCGGGGTGAATTTCCTATTACCCATCCAGTCATCAAGATTTTTCTTGAAGAGTGTTAATGAGGAGCTCTGTTTGACATAGATAGGTAGTCTGTTCCAGAGTATGGGAAGTCTTTGGGAATGGAATCTATCCCTCCAGCATGTTCTGTTTATTGTGGTGACAAGGTTTAGGTCCCTAGAGCGTGTAGCTCGGAGGGATTGGGATTTCTTTAAGTGGAGCATGTCCAACAGCTCTGGGTTTGACATAGCTTTGTATGTTAGGCAGAGATCGCCTCTGAGTAAGCAATATGCGACGGAGTAAAGCTGGAGTTTTTTGAGACATTCTGCATAAGGCATCTGTTTGAGGCCAGTAATCCTCTTTGTGAGGTATTTTTGCGGCCTTTCCAGTTGTTGTTGATGTCTTATGAGGTACATACCAAAAGGGGTGTTGTACTCTATAATGGGTCTAATGAGTGATGAGTAGAGGGGAACAATGACCTCTTTTTTTCTGGATGAGAACCCTTTTGTGATGAGGTGTGCCATGTAGAAGGATTTCCTGACCACTGTGACGATGTGATTATCAAAGGACAGACTACTGTCCACCTATGTCCCAAGGTCTCTTATCACACTTTTGGTGTTAAGTAGACTACCACCTATGTGGTAGTTCATGGGTACAGAGTTTTTACCAAAGGGGATGACAATGCACTTTTTGGCATTGAGCTTGAGACCATGTCTTTGACACCAGGCATCTGTCTCAGTGAGGCCCTTTTGTAGGATGTCCACATTGTTAGGAGTTTTGATTATGGCTCCTAGTTTGCAGTCATCTGTGAACTTTGTTAGCCAAAGACCTTCTGTGTTAGCCTGTACTTCAGAGAAGTAGATACCAAACAGGAGAGGACCCAGGACTGAACCCTGTGGTACTCCACTTGTCACTTTCTATCCCAGGGATGCCTTAATAAGCATGGCTGTATCATGACCAAGTGAACATGATTACTGTTGTAGCATGATAAGCAGCATTACTAATCTGATATGTATGTGGCCAAGGCACATAGCAAGATGAAAAGCCACTCTTTGAGCCTATAGCACAGGCTTATGGCCACGTCATGTTATAAGCTACATTGTGGCCATATCTAAATACATGATGTAAACAAATGAGTGTGCATGAAAAGCCTTGTAATCTGAAGCAAGTGTACACACACAGGTCTGTAGTACATATCAACATTTTGGATAAATAAAACAAGAAATCATGAATAAGGGAACATCAAGCACAAACAGTTACAGAAGACTGGAGAGGAGCTCATTAACAGAAGGCTTGGAAAGGGTGAACACTGGTTGCAAGGTGATTTGCATAACAAAACAATCATGGAAAGGGTCAGCATAAAACATGTGTTGGACAGTAGGTCCCATTTAAGACAGTTTGAATTATACACAGGCATACCTCTGAAATTTTCAACACAAGAATTCTGGACATACACACAAATAATGTGGGGACAAAGGTACACAATTAAGGACAACTTGCAAATAGTGCTCTTATACATTGTGAAAGTGGATAGAGTAACAATTTTCATATTAGCATGCATTTTCTTAAGGGTATGAAGCCTGAAACCCAAATGTCTGTCATTATTTTAGTAACTGCAGTCCTCAAAAATATGCCAGAAAACTACAAATGTTATGTAGAACAGACAATATAGCTGTGATATGAAAATGTGGACAAGGTGTGGAAGTCTGGACAGGTGAGAAGTATAATTAGGGGAGATGAGAGACTACAGATTAGCAGATAAATTCTTTAACAAGGGTAACCAGTGAAGCAGTCATGTTTCAGGTCCCCCATGACACATCATACATTTATGCAGAACTGCATGGATCACTTAAACAGACATTAATCACACATATCCCCCAAATGCCCTTGCTAACACTGGCATAATCATACAGCTAAATAAATTATGTTTACGGAATGCCAATGTATCCCGCATATTGTACACACTTGTGACCAGATGACAGTCTGGGAAATGCAACAAATAAGAACATTAATAGAAACAAACTTAGGGATGACATTGAAACTCTGCTGATGTTACTAACAAGTTCCAGACCACTGTAGCAGCTGGACATGCTACAGAAAAAGTGGGTGCAAAGTTGATTGGAATAACCCATTTCTGGGTAATGGGACTGTTGATAACAGGCAAACAAAAACACATGCCAGGGTTTGAATCCCTGAGTTTGTTCAAGGATAGATTCACCAGAATTATTAGCAAGGCATAATACAGTACTCAGGAAAGACCTGACTGCCAAATACATTTCAGGGGAACAGACTAGGTGATATTAGGCAAAGTGCACATACTTGGTTTGCACCTCATTACCTTTCACATTGATAATGAAAATTTATGGTTATGACTATATTATAGAACAACATCCCAATTCCTATCCCGCCATCATGGTGTTTTCATCTCTCTTGTGTTCATCACCAGTTCTGTCTGTCATTTCTGTCCTGTATGTCTGCACTTGTTAATTAACCTACCCTACATACGTCCCTCTGATATCCCTAACTTCCATCTCCAATTTACTTTTACTCAGAAAAAAAGTAAGGGCACTTGTTCCACAAAAAAAAAAAAAATAAATAAATAATAATAAAAATAATAATTATAATGATGTCTGAGGAAGCCTTGCAAACCAGGCAAAGATCTCCTCTCTGCAGCAAGCAGGAGACAAAGCCTTGAGGCAATCAATGTAGGACAGGGCATTCATGACTTGAATTCTCCTGTTGAGAAACCACTGCAGGAGCTCAGACTGTTGCAAGTGTCTGGTTAGATACATGAAAAAGGAGGCATTGTACTCACTGATGGGTCTGATAAGAGCTGAGTAGAGTGGCACTGTAACTTCCATGGACTTGGATGTCATACCCTTGTGTGACATGGAATGATTTAATGAATTTATAATTTTATGAATCATAAGTGAATACCAAGCTAACTGCCTTGAAGGGCTTTTTTAAGCCTAACCAAAGTTAGACTCAACCCCTGCACCATATGTCTTTAAGGCAAAGATCTTATCCATTATACCAAGCCCCACCTAAAGTATCAGTAGTCTGAATTCAAACCTGGTAATACTTGTATTCTTTCTCCAGACTCACTGCATTAACACCTTGCACCATAGACACAGGTAATAAGGGAAAAGCTCATAATTGGTAGGATTCAAAACTGTGCAGGGAGACCCCAATAGATTTCTAGTCCATCCCTTTAACCATTTGGTCACAGTCAGCACTTGGCCATCAGTACAACTAAGTTCAAATTGCCACAATGGCAGAATTTTACATCTGAGGCATACCTTGATACAAATATTGTACCTCATTGACTATGAAATGTCAAAATGCTGACATATAGAAATAAATATACAGCTTTGCTTAAGAAATGGCAAGAACTTAATCTTCTCCTTAGAGAGGACTATATGAAGATTATGAATGATTTTTAAAGCAAACAAAGATGAATTGGCAGATGATATTTGTAAGATGGATTGTGAGATTGAAGACAATATGGCTTTTGTTCCTTTCTCAAAAATACTGAGAAGTGTCAGACAATATTTCTGCTTTTAAACACTGTTTGAAAGCAACTAAGCAGGATAATCTGCATATGGACCTGAAATATTTTAAGAACAATAATATTTTTGCACGGGGAGTGCGTCTACGTGCATCCTCTACCATTATTAGTCACGCTGATATTGCTGTTTTGAAAATATAGAATGAGTTACAAACCACTGTTCTTAAAACTCAACAGTTACAGACAGTTCCCACACAAGAGGATTTTCTAACACTTTGCAAAACAGTGAGAATAATATTAATAGAGACAGTGATCTGCCAACAGAGGTAATAACCAGAAGTCCAGGGGATGATGACAGAACTGGAATATGGGAAATTCTGGGGTAACATAGCACAGCATGTCAAGGAATGACAGAACTTAGATTTCAATATTTCCTCTATGGACTTTACTTTAGAACAAATTGAAATATTAAACAAAGAACTTTCATTTATCCCTTTTATGGAAAGTGATATTGTAGATGTTGTTATAAAACTACATATGTTTGCTAGAAACACCACTTTGAAAACCATATTCAGACATGCAAGTTCTCTATCAGTGTTTAAGAAACCAAGTTCTTTTATACTGACTAATCACTCCCTTGTGCATATCTTTTTTGAAAACATGTGAACGTAGGATTTATGCAGGTTTTAGTTAGAAAAGGTGTGCATAAAGTTTACTTGTTCAGATTCCCCTCAGACCAAATAAACACATAATTTTCATGCCATGAGGACCAGTTTATTTTCATTAAAACAATGAAATATTAAAACTTACAAACAATAACAAAACATGGAAGCAAGATAATAGTGTCAACTGCTCACCATATTTATTTCTTCCAGAAAGTTAAGACACTGATTGGTAGTGTCTAATTGTTTAATTAATTGAGTTTTTAACTGTATTTAAGAGTTTTGTTTGTTATGAATGTTATACAAACTTGAAAAGGAATTTTAGATCTGAAAGTGCTTGTTATGTTTGAATAGATTTTCTTTTCATACATGGTTCTTGCTGTTAATTTAATTTTGGAATCTTGCTTAATTTAGGTTATTACAGAATTTTTGTAAATAGTTAAATATTTCTTGTTGCAGGTTTTGTAGTAATTATATTAGCATGAGGTTTTTTTTACTCTAGTAGTATCTAATTTTAGTTGACTGGTTATACACAGTGGTGTGTTTCTATTTCTATGTCATTTTGCTTGTCTGACTTGAACTCTTATGCATTTTTGCACTTTTTGAGCTTTAGGTGTATTAATTCTTACCCCAATTCAAAATACACGTCAATAGCTCATTAACTTCTCTCCTAAATCTCTCATCCTCCAATACCCCACATCCTTTCTCTAAACCAACATTTCTCCATAAAACACTCCTTCCATCATTAAAAAAAACAATATATATATATATATATATATATATATATATATATATATATATATGTGTGTGTGTGTGTGTGTGTGTGTGTGTGTGTATGCATATAGGTTCATAGGTGTTTAATAGGCTAATGACCACAAGGGCCTTTTTAAGCCTAGCCATTCATCCCAAATCATTGATAAGTTCTGATACCCCTGATAAGTGTAAGCATAGGACTGGGAGAGGAACCATTTACAGGTTACCTGTTTGCATCCGAGTTGTAGGTGCCAAATCATGGATGAATTTCTGTTTCCCATCCAATTGTCCAAGTTGAACTTGAATTGGATTAGGGAGGAACTCTGCTTCACATGGATGGGGAGCCTGTTCCATAGACAGGGTAATCTCTGGGATACATACCTATCTCTCCAGCAGGTCCTATTTATATCACAGGCAAGGTTTAAGTCTTTAGAATGGGTAATTCTGGTACTGTTTGTTTTGTGGATATGCAGGAGGTCCATCAAAGTGGGATCTGACAATGCCCTGTATGCCAGGCATAGATCTCCACTCAAAAGCCTGTAGGAGACATAATATAGAGATAGGGCCTTGAGGCGGTCTGCATAGGTCATATTGCTTATGCCCTGTATTCTTTTTGTGAGGAACCTCTGTGGATGTTCCAGTATGGCTGGTTATGTAAATACCAAAGGGGGCATTGTACTCAATGATAGGTGTGATGAATGCCGAATACAGTGTAACAATGACTTACTTGGACTTAGATGCCATACCTTTGTTTATAAGTTGTGCAACATAAAATGATTTCCTCAGCACTGTAGACATGTGATGATCAAGGGCTAGATTACTATCGATGTGTGTCGCTAGGTCCCTGACTACTGAGTCAACTCTAAGGGGTGTGTTGTCAATATGATAGTTACCAGTAATGGATGACTTCCCAAAGGATACTTGTTAGAAAAATATGTATTAATATGTGTATGCTTAATGCCAAATTAATAATCAAGTGTTTTTAATACGCTTTTCATTCTATTTCTCATGCACTGTGATTTATATAAATTGAGTTTCATATGAGACTGAAAATATGCTTTATTGAAACTGCAGCATGCTTACTGAAACTTGCAAGTTGCCCTCTGACCTAGTAACTGCTAGCACAGCAATATTCTTGTTTATGCCTTGTGGAAATGTACTTGAGAAGCAGGTGTTAATCTGCTAGGTCAGAAGCATATGAATAGACAATATACCATTTAATAAATGTAATGATTCCAGACAAACAGCCTTGTTCAGAGGATGGGAACCTCTGCAGCTGCAGTAGTTTTGAGATAAGGTAGACAAAGGTTTATTAGAGAAATGAACTGCTAGCATTGTGTTCGATTTAGCTATAGTATCTTGAATGTAACATAACAAGTATCTAACTGAAAGTAACCAAGGCCATGTTGTTTTCCTCAGGAAGTTTCACATAAAAATTGTTTAAATCAGCAGAAAATCATGGGAAAGATGGTCAGCAGATGATGACCAAAAGGTGGTAATTTGTCACGTCAGCATGGTAGGACAGGTTTAATTTGATAACCTATGAAAATGAATGCATTTCTTGTTTCTGATTAGACAAACTCTGTATTAGCACGTTTTTGTCTCCTTGCTGCAAGATTAAAATGCCTTAACCTGAACCTACCATGTTTTGATCATTTTTAAAGTATATTTTTTTTGACAGATTGGTCCTTCGGACCGGAATATGTATCTCTCCCTCTGGACCTAGATCAGAATTGGGCCCAGTGCATGCATCCGTACGGAGAAGAGGCCAAATTGGCTCTTCTGTTTTGAAACGCCTCCGACTGAATTGTCGTTCGAAAGAGGCCAGCCACTGTTTCTGATCTGGGATTGGAAGACGAGTCAACGATCTGGTGGATCAATTCACGGAGGGTCAGGTAAGGAGGAATTACCTTATTTCTGTTTCAAGATCAGGGACTAGTTACAGAACTGTTCTTTTTTGTCAGGTAAATTTGCTTATGCAAATTAGGGACAGAAGAAGGGGTTACTGTTTTTTGTCATAGATCAGGGAAACAGAATAGGTAGACAGTTATTCTAGATAAACTGTGAAAAAAGTGTAGACTTGTGGTACCACGTGATAGAAAGGGTTACGTAACAATTTACAGCTTAGCTAAGACACCAATGGGAAATCAGTGCACAAAAAGTTCCCGGGACATGCCCCTAACTGAAGACGCGAAGTATATGCAATTACAGCGTGCCGATAATGTTAAATATTATACCAAATGGGTCGATAAGTACAAATTTGAGGGTAATTTAGATAAACTTGCACTTATGAAACTTGTAAAACAGTTAAAAATAGACGCGAAAGGTCAGTTAAAAAAGCAGAGACAATTAGGAGTCCCTCAGGTGCACAGGTGGCTTGAGGAAGCAAATCGTAGGGAGCAAAGAATTAAAAATTCAAAAACGATGTTTTTAGACAAAGAAGATAATAATTTAGTAATAGCAACGGCCCCTCCTTCACCCCCTCCACTTCCATTACCAGAATATGAAGTGAGTGGACGAGCTGATCCACCTCCGCTATACCCAGCTGTCCCTGCAAAAGCGCAACCGTTTGTCAGGGATCCCATTGAGACCAGGTCTCGAACACGTGACTTGAGGAGGGAAATTGAATTAAATGAATTAAATAGAGCATCACAAGCTATGAGCGAAGAAGAGATATGTCCGCTCATAGAAGTACCGAATCCTCAGGCAGGACAGGCAGGACAAGATCCGACTCTTTTAGTTTATAGACCGTGGACACCGGAAGATATCTGGAAAGCCACAGAAGGTATTCCCCACCCAAAGGTGAATTTTAGAAAATTTTTGGAAGACTTACAAGGTATGAGATTAAGTTACCATTTGAATGGAGAGGAAGTAGAAAAAGTAATTAGACAAATTGTAGGTCCAGATTGGCACATGATTTGTGGCAGCTGGAATCCTCGTGACGCACAACTTAGACCACTCCCACATACTGATGCAGAACTGGATGGCAGAGTAAAGGGTCTAACAGACCGAATCTCTGAAAAGTGGAAGCCTAGGGCTGATTGGACTTGTATTAATCAATGCATACAGCAAGAAAAAGAAACAGTAGATGGGTACTATGCCAGATTATTAGAATGCTTTAACAATCATAGTGGCATGACAGTTCCTGAAAATCAAACGAATGATTCCCCGTATGAACAACAATTGAAAAATGCATTTTTGAAAGGTTGCATTGCACCTATTAGTAGCTTCATTATGAAGCATATGATAGATCACTGAGCAAGAAGGTTACAAGCCTTACTTGAATATGCTAGACATGCAGAAAGACATTTTAATAGTAAAAAGAAAAAGAAAACCCAAGTATTTTCAGCAGAAGATGGGTCAGAAGTATTTGTAGCACAAACTGGGAAAAAAGGTAAGAAAAATACCTAGGGAAATAAACAATCTGACAAACGATCAGAAGATTTCAAGGAAAGAAAGAAAAAGGGTGAGTGTTTTAAGTGCGGGAAAAAAAAGGACATTTAGCAAGGGATTGCAGGCTAAACAAGAAGGCGACTACAGAAAATAAGGAGGATGAGTAATGACTATATGATAGTCAGGAATCATTAGATGAGAGTGAGCAGGGAAAGGTAAGTGTAAATGTGATAGCAGGAGAAGAGGATGTGACACAAGGGGTAGAGGATGTATATGAATACACAGATGTAGAAGAAAATGAAATTTTAGACCTAGCTCTTTTGAGCTTAGACCTTTACTTAGCAGACACGAAACTGGAAGTGACGCTTCTGGTGGAGGGGAGAGAAGTTAAATTTTTGTGTGACTCAGGGGCTTCACGCACCCTGATACACCCTTCCAAACTACCGGAAGATACAGAATCACCAGATTATATACTAGTGAAAGCAGCTAATGGACAGCTGTACCGGGATCCACTCTCCCGTGACATTACAATAATAGACCCTGTTTCAGGGATGACTCAGAAAAGTAAAATTGTAGTTTCTGCAAAATGCCCAGTGAATCTTTTGGGTAGAGATTTAATGCAGATATTTGGCATAGCCGTAGTTCCAACCATGCAGGGTATGAAAGCACAGCGACAAATGGACACTTTTGTAGTGCGACCGGAGGGTGAAATGTATTATTGGTACAGCCAGGACTTGGTTACGACTGGTCCAGGGGCAGTAACCGAAGAACTAATGAATGTAGCTATCAGCAAGTTCCCCTCCCTCGACATTGACAAACAGCATTTGTTGCATTGTACTCTATATTACTGTAATAGACCAGGTCCTGATAAAGATTATGAACAAGAATTGTTTCAAAACCATGCAAACAGGCTAGTATTGCGAAACTTGTACTGGGATGCAGAAGGGAACAGTGTAGCAAGCTGTTCATTGCTCCAGGAATTTTTAGCACTCTACAAATTTAATTGACTGCCCCATGTTAGTTTGACTAAGAATAAAACTTTAAAATGGGCAGACTTAGGTGAAAAAGTCACGAGGTGGGAAAAACAGACAGAATTAGAACTCTCAGAACAGGGAGTACAGAAACAGAAATTGAACTGGATTACACAGACACATCCAGCTGTACACTCACAGGCTAGTGAGGATAGCTGAGTATTACTCTTATTGGAAGAAGAGGAAAAAGCCTTGCGAGACATACCAGACATTCTCTGGTCAGCAGGGAAATCAGATGTAGGACTAATACGAACAGCAGGACCAGTTACCATAATGCCAAAGTCAGCATTTAGACCCCAGAAAAAGACAGTATCCCTTGAGAAAGGATGCAGAGGTAGGAATCAGACCTATCATAGCAGCCTTACTTAAGGAAGGAGTCTTAACAGAATCTCCCGATTCACCATGTAACAGATCTTTATTTCCTGTCAAGAAAGCAAACGGGGAATGGCGTATGGTCCAAGACTTACAAGCAGTGAACAATGCAGTTATACCCAGGGCACCAACAGTGCCAGATCCACACACCTTACTGAATGATTTAAAGCCAGAACAGAAATATTTTTCAGTGGTAGACATAAGTAATGCATTTTTCTCGATACCGATACACCCTGACAGCCAATATTGGTTTGCATTTATATTTCAGGGGAAGCGGTACACATATACCAGATTACCACAGGGGTATTGTGAAAGTCCAACAATATTTGCACAAGAAATGGCAAGCAACCTGGCGGGATTTATTACACCAAAAGGTAGTCAGATTCTACTTTATATAGACAACATTCTGCTGGCAGCCCCCACCCAGCAAGAATGCAGAAAAGACACGATAGCTTTGTTACAATTTTTAGCTACTTAAGGTCACAAAGTAAACAAGGACAAGTTACAGCTTTGGAGAAAACAAGTTAAATACTTAGGATATGTAATATCCAAAGAAGGTAGAATATTAGATGAAGACAGAAAAACAGTGATTTTACAAGCACCTAGACCAACTACCAAGAAGGAAATGATATCCTTCCTGGGAACTACTATTTTTTATCGGAGTTGGATACCAAACTATGCTTTGGAATCTGCTCCACTGGCTGATTTAATATTTAAAAAAACAATGGCAGCACAGGATTTATTACAGTGGACATCTGAAGCAGAAGCAGCTTTCTGTAAGCTGAAACAATTGATAGCATCATCCTTAGTTTTAGGATTACCAAACTATAACAAGCAGTCTATCCAAACTGTAGATTGTAAGCAAGGTTATATGACATCAGTATTGACACAGCAACACGGGGACAAACAACGCCCCATAGCTTATTATTCATCACAGTTAGATCCAGTGGCGTGGTCTTTGCCCCACTGTGTACAAGCAGTAGTTGCAGCTGCAATGGCAGTGCAGGCTTCAGCCTCAGTTGTATTATTCCACCCTCTCACATTGAGAGTGCCTCATGCAGTCGCAATTATTTTACTGCAAGAAAAAGTAGCATATCTTTCTCCAGCTAGGCATCTTTCCTGTATGACCATTCTGTTGAGCCAACCTCATATGACAATTGAACGATGCACAACTTTGAATCCGTCAACTTTGCTTCCAACCCCTGCAGATGGCAAACCACACTGCTGCCTGCAGGAGATTGAGCAAAAGACATTACCTAGACAAGACCTTACGGATGTTCCCTTGGATGATGCCGAGGTGACATGCTATGTGGATGGCTCATGCAGGAGGGGTCCTACAGGACAGAACCTAGTGGGGTATGCAGTCGTTTCTGATACTGAAACTTTAGAAGCAAAATCTTTACCACACAACTTATCTGCACAAGCAGCAGAATTGATTGCCTTAACAAGGGCATGTACCTTGGCAAAAGGTAAGAAAGTGAACATTTATACTGACAGTCAGTATACTTTTTCTACTGTACATGTTTTTGCACAACAGTGGAAAAATAGAGGAATGATAACATCTACTGGTAAAATGATTAATCATGCGCAACTTATTTTAGACTTGTTAGATTCAATTCAGTCACCTAAGAAAGTAGCTATTTGCAAATGCATAGCTCATACAAAATAACAGGATAGAATTTCAAAAGGTAATGCACGGGCTGATACAGCTGCAAAGCAGGCAGCTTCAGCCACAGAAACTTTTCTTTTGAGTGAGGAATTACAACCCTCAGAGGCTTTAGATTTAGAAATGTTAAAAACAATGCAGACACTTACTACAAATCTTGAGAAACAAAAGTGGATAAAACAAGGAGCAATCCTCGAAAAGGGACTGTACATCTCCAAGGAAAAGAAACCGATTTTGCCATCTAATTTGTTTAGATATGCAGTGTTGTTGAGCCATGGGCAGAGCCATGTCTCAACAGGGGGGATGGTACAGTTAGTGAATCAAGTGTTTACAACGTATGGGTTTACAAACTATACAAAAAAATTTTGTGCAGCATGCCATGTTTGTAACAAGCATCATGCACAAGGGGCATTGAACCCTAAGCGAGGGAATTTTCCTACACCATCATATCCATTCCATACTATCTGTATTGACATCATAGAATTGAATAAATGTGAGAATAAGAAATACTGCCTAGTTATTATAGACATGTTTTCCAAATAGATAGAAGTGTTTCCAACTAAAAATCCAGATGCAGCTACGGTTGCAAAGGTCCTTGTTAAAGAAATGATACCCAGATTTGGGATACCGGAAAAGATTTATAGTGATAACGGGACACATTTTGTGAACCAAACAATCCAACAACTTAGTCGTTATTTCGGAATAGCGTTAAAGAACCACTGCGCGTATCACCCTCAATCTGCAGGGCTAGTAGAGCGACACAATGGGGTACTGAAAAACAGACTTAGGAAATTGATAGAAGAAACACAGAAAAATTGGGTGCACTGTTTGCCTTTAGCACTGTTGAGTATGAGAACTGTTTCCAAATGAAAAGGGATTAACTCCTTTTGAAACTTTGTTTGGGAGGGCATATTATACACCTCAGTGGAAACCTCTCATGTCTACAGAGCAGGAGGCTGATAGTTCACTTGCAGGATATATGAGGAGATTTTTGAATAACAAACTTTTGCAGTTAAATTCTGTTTCAGATAAAGAGCAACCGAAATTGGAAGCACCAGTAGCCCCCGGCACCTGGGTGTGGGTGAAGATTATGAAACGGAAGAATTGGAGCTCTCTGAAGTGGGAAGGTCCGTACCAGGTACTGCTGTCAACACACCCTGCAGTCAAAATCACGGAGCGAGCTTCCGGGATTCATTTGACACACTGTAAACTGGTCAAAAACTTTGAACTGGACAAAAACTTTGTTACTGTTGCACAAGAACAAAATGGCCAGATACAGAGTGAGTAGATACACTAAGCAATTTCAAAAAACTTATATGATTGTTTTTGTTGCATTGTTTTTGTTGCAATATTGATCACACTGTTCTTTTTTGCTGTGGCCGTACTTTTTTCCTTTTTTCCTGCCACAAAGGTTGAACTGATTAGACGTAATGAACCAAACATAGACTGGCATCTGAACTTCAACACTTATCAGGCAATTACACATGTATACGCAGAGACTTTTAATGTTTCAAACTGCTGGGTCTGTACGGCCATACCAACAGCATACGGGGGTTTGTTAATGACTGCTATCCCCCTAGGGGTCAATGAGACCTGGAAAAATCTGGTTTTTGACACAGTCGCTATTAAAGCACAAGATAAGGTAGCACTGTATTTGCCTGTGACACAAAAAGGAATTGTATGTTTTTATAAAAATGACTCCATCCAAGTTGGATGGAGTAAATGTAATGTTACTGTACAGTACAAATGTTATAGAAAAACAAATGATTTTAGTGGATCTTGTAGTACAGATTATGACTCATTTTTGAAATCTATGCATAAAACTCTTGATCAGGTACAGCACAACAGTTATCAGTGATAGATAGGAAAATGTTTCATGCAGGGCAGTCATTTCGTAACAAAGTAATGACAAAGGTAGAGGACTGTTATTTTGTATGTGGAAAAAAGGCATATAAATGGTTACCTGAGAATTGGTCTGGCAGTTGTTTTTTGGGATACCTGGTTCCGGCCATCCAACACACTGCAGCTTTGCCTCAGGGGAGTATTCGAAATACTCGAGATGTAACCAAAAAGACTGTTAGGAAACCAGAGAATCCAGTGGGATGAATCAAAGCGGGGTGGAAAGACCATCGTAATGTGGGAACCAAACTTGTGCACATGGACTTGAGCGATGCTGTTATATCTTGGGCAGGTATATCACCCATGTATGGCGGAGTCAAATCAATATGGGAACTGCAAAAACTGTCTAAACTTCTTGAAATAATGAGTAATGCAACTTTTTCTGCCCTTGAACTGATAACTGATGAACTGAATGCCATGAGAACTGTAGTGCTTCAAAACCGAATGGCTCTTGACTTCACCTTAGCGGCGAGAGGTGGAACTTGCACTTTAATCAAAGAAGAGTGCTGTGCATTCATTCCTGACCATCAGCATGAGATCAACGACCATCTCAAGGTGATTCAGCAAGTGTTGGCCATGACCAAACCAGGCCCAAACCCTCTGACAGAGTTTTTTCAGAATGCCTTTGGGGGGTGGGGCTCCATCTTTATGAATATATTGATTGCTATTGGGGTAGGTTTACTCCTAATAGGAGCTTGTATTTGCTGCGGAATCCCCTGCATGAAGAAATTAATTAAGGAATTCATAGATATATCCGTATCTGAAACTATGTATCAAAGTACTGAATTTGAAGAGCTGCTAGAATATGAGACGCTTTCATAAAAGTTTAAACTGAATGACTTTCTTAACTGCAAATCCTAAATGGAAGAGGTTAGGGAAAGAAGCAAGCTGTTTATCCTTTTTTGAAAATAGAATAAAAAGTATTAACAGGAGGGAGATGTTAGAAAAATATGTATTAATATGTATATGCTTAATGCCAAATTAATAATCAAGTGTTTTTAATACGCTTTTCATTCTATTTCTCATGCACTGTGATTTATATAAATTGAGTTTCATATGAGACTGAAAATATGCTTTATTGAAACTGCAGCATGCTTACTGAAACTTGCAAGTTGCCCTCTGACCTAGTAACTGCTAGCACAGCAATATTCTTGTTTATGCCTTGTGGAAATGTACTTGAGAAGCAGGTGTTAATCTGCTAGGTCAGAAGCATAGGAATAGACAATATACCATTTAATAAATGTAATAATTCCAAACAAACAGCCTTGTTCAGAGGATGGGAACCTCTGCAGCTGCAGTAGTTTAGAGATAAGGTAGACAAAGGTTTATTAGAGAAATGAACTGCTAGCATTGTGTTCGATTTAGCTATAGTATCTTGAATGTAACATAACAAGTATCTAACTGAAAGTAACCAAGGCCATGTTGTTTTCCTCAGGAAGTTTCACATAAAAATTGTTTAAATCAGCAGAAAATCATGGGAAAGATGGTCAGCAGATGATGGTAATTTGTTACGTCAGCATGGTAGGACAGGATTAATTTGATAACCTATAAAAATGAATGCATTTCCTGTTTCTGGTTAGACAAACTCTGTATTAGCACGTTTTTGTCTCCTTGCTGCAAGATTAAAGTGTCTTAACCTGAACCTACCATGTTTTGATCATTTTTAAAGTATATTTTCCTTTGACAATACTATTATGCATTTCTTGGCATTTAGATTTAGTCCATGACTCTGACACCAGTTGTTTGTCTGTGTCAGCCCAACCTGGAGAACATTTGTGTCAGTGTGAGACTCAATGACATCTCCTAATTTGCAATCATCTGCAAATTTAGTCAGCCAGAGACCACTGACATTGGTCTTGACTTCTGAGAAGTAAATACCAAAAAGGAGCGGACCAAGGACTGATCCCTGAGGGACTCCATTTGTGACTGGCATCTTTGTAGAGGTGGACTCCCCAATTCCAACTTCCTGCACCCTGTCTGTGAGCCAGTTGGATATCCACCGGTAGCATATGGGTTTATACCTAACCTCTTCAGTTTGTCAACAATGCCTGAGTGTTGTATTGTGTCAAATGTCTTGGCCAGGTCAAGGTAGGTAGTGTGAATGTTTTTGCCATCATCCATTGCTTTGCTGACCTTCTCAAAGAAGTCCACCAGGCTCAGCAGGCATGATCTGTCCTTTACGAAACCAAACTGGATTGGGTTCAGTGTCTGGTGGTTTACTATATCTCTATTGATCATCGCCATGATAATTACTTCCATGGCTTTACATATACGAAAAGTGAGACTTATGGGTCAGTAATTTCCAGGGTTTGTAGATGGCCCACCTTTGTGCAGATGGATGACTGACTGTTGCCTTTCTCCATTTATGAGGCATGAAGCCTGTTTGAAGACTACAGTTAAATAGTAATTCTAGAGGCCCTGATAGGTCATGTTTCATGCTATTTAAAAGGCATCCTGTGATATTGTCTGGGCCCATTGATGCAGTGTTCTTGGTCTTAGAGAGAGCGTTAAGGACCTGTTCCCTAGTGATAGTAGGGGGAGTTATATTTGGATGATATTCCTGAGGGAAGGTTGAGGGGGAGTGAGAAGTAAAGTTGGAGCTGAATTTATCAGCCAGGAGCTTTGCAATATCTTCTGGCTCAGTACAGGTGGCTCCATTTGCAATGAGCTCTGCACACAATTGTGTATTGCCTTTGAGGTTGCGGACATAGCTAAATAAAACTTTGTGGTTGTCCTTGGCCTGGGAGGCCAAACTTACCTCAAATTTGGCTTTGGTGGACTTTATTTGTCCTCTGAGTTGTTTGTTTAGTTTAATGAGAGTGCTTTTATCCTGCTGGGTGCGGCACTTCCTAATTTTTGCCATGATTTTCTTCCTCCTGTTATACATCCGATTGATTTTGTGATTCCGCCAGGGTGGCTTTTTTTTAGTTAGCTCTGTACTTCTTTCTGCTGGGTACAGCTGCCTCTATGCAGCTATTACTATGCTTGTACATGTATATATATATATATATATATATATATATATATATATATATATATATTTATGGGGCTACTTCACATCACCGAAATCCCATTTCACTGAAAACTTCATTTCACTGAATCTCATTTCACTGACAGCTTACAATGCTACATTTCACAAGACTAAATTGGAAACCAAAGACGAACAAACTCACAAAAGTAAAGCCTACCTCCTTCCACAACTTAAAAAAACTACTTATTTATCCTCTTAACAGAAACCAGGCAATATAAAACCAAACTAAGTGGGGGGCTATGCCACCCACACCCCTCAATGTGGGGGTCTGTGCCCCCACTCCCCCCCAACTATATATACTAACTCCAGGATGCACTACAGTGGGGATGATGATATATACCCTTTACTTGCCTCACAGTACTCTACACAGTTCCACATCAAGTCAGTAGCTTACAATTCAGTGAAATGCGATTCAGTGAAATGAATTTTCAGTAATTTGAACTTTAGGTGATTTGGTCTCAGTGAAATGAATGTCAGTGAAATGGGATTTCGGTGAAGTGATGTAGACCCATATATATATATATATATATATATATATATATATATATATATATATATATATATATATATATATATATATATTGCTAAAACTGAAACCCACCACAGCTGCGTCAGATAACCTACCAGGAAAATGCATTAAAATGGTAGCTGATGCTCTGGCCTACCCAGTTTCTACATTCATTAACAAATCCATTAAATAAAGAATTGTTCCCAACTTGTGAAAAAAAAATCTTACATCTTCCACTTATACAAGGGTGGCACTTCCACAGATCTTATCAACTATAGGCCAATACCCATTATATCTCCACCCTCAAAAGTCCTTGATAAATTAAGCAATTGCTCTCCTTCATTTCAGACAATAATTTGCAATCTCAACACATAATGGCTTCCAATCTAAACAAAGCACTACTATGGCCCTCCTTAATCACTGAAGTGGATATATATTTCTTTAATGCTTGTTTAAAAAAACTTCTAGCTGAAAACTGCTGCAGTGTTTTCACATATTCCTTTTTCATACAAAGAACAATTTGACTTTTGTTAAAGTTCATTACAGCTTAGCAAGCAGCTGATAAATGTTCTTCTAATCATGCAACCTTGAAAGAAATTTATGTATCCTGTACTTTATGGAACATGTGTTTGTAAGGGATATAGTTGGAGATAAGCTTGTTGAAAGTGAACACATAAACCACAACAAGATAATAGCATGGGAAATGTTTTAACCTATCCTCCCATCTGCATATGTTTACTCCTTTTACATTGAAAATGTGTGTATGGATTTTATCACAGTTATAAAAGCTTTGAACCCTTGTATGTTTTTTTTCTATTTTAGAAAATACAAAAGGGCTTGCATCTGTGCATATAGTGGACTCTCTCTCTCTCTCTCTAGTGAGACATTCCATATCATGATACTATTCTAATAAATAATGTCTTTGCATCCAGAGTCTTTGACAGTCTGTGTATTGAACTTAATAGCTGCATGATATTAGGTGATGACAAATCTTCCATTTCACCTCATAGCCACCATAAACAGAAATAAAGGAAACCTAGTCTCCACAGTCATCCTTGACTAAACAAAGGCTTCTACTCCATTTTGCATACATTTCTAGAAAACAATTTTTCTCCCTAGATCTAGGTGTAGATACATTCACTTGGTTTGACAGCTACCAGTTCTGTTGACAAGAGGCTGTTAAATAACAAAATAAAATCTGTTTTCCTTTGTATACAAGTAGGTATGCCCCAGGGCTCTTATACCAGTGGGTGCCCCCAGCGGCTCTATTCTATACCTTCTGTTATCTTCTAATATTTTTAATGAACTTGACTCAACAAGCAAACATGCAAAAATAAATCACCCAATATGTGAGTGGCTCTGCTGTGATCTGTGCTGCTAAAACTGAATACATTACAATAACTAACCCAGGATACCACTATCAAAACATGGCTATCTGATTCTCAACTTACTTTAGCCCCCCAAAATGTCCAAGCTCATCCCATTCAAACCAAAGCAACTCTCTGTCTAGAAATCCCTCTTCAATTTAACCTTCAGAGACAGCATAAAATTGAATTAGTAACCCACATTAAGCTACTAGATATGGACTGCGGTGGTGGTGCTGCAGTAGCGTTGTCGCCTCACAGTTAGATGTTGCCCGTTCGATTCTCAGTTAGAGCATCTTCTGTCTGTCGACATGCGTGAATGGGTGTTCCTTCATTGAAGGTTGTGCGTTAGACCCGGCAAGCCAGCACGTAAAAATCTACTGCCAATCATTAGCGGACCGGAGTTCCGCTGTGGTGACCCCTAACCGGGAAAAGCCGAAAGACACAAACAAATTAAGCTACTAGATATAATAACTGATGACAACTTGAAATCTGACTATCATGTAAAAGATGCAATAAAAAATTACACAAAAAAGCACCCCCTACTGGATAAAACTGTGCCTAACAGAAAATGCTAGAAATAAATTGATTCAGTATTCTTCCTTCCAACTATACACTATGCAGCTCCTATTTGAATTAATGTTTAGGCAACCCGCATTAATCTTCCTGAGCTACCCTGCAACAAGGTAGCCAAAATCTGCTGCTAATGTGACAAACAAGTACGATTACTGTGCAGCACTAGAGCAGCAATGCTAGCTACAATGTGCTAAACAAATACCAGCACTGTGCAGCACTCAAGCAGCTATGCTGGCTACAATGTGACAAACAAATACCAGCACTGTGCGGCACTAAAGCAGCTATGCTGGCTACAATGTGACAAACAAATACCAGCACTGTGCGGCACTAAAGCAGCTACACTGGCTACAAGTGCCTTACTTTGTGATACTATCTCAGCTACTTACCACAGAAAACCTCTTCCACAAACCTAAAAAATGCCCTAAACTAACTCACATCTCTCAGAAATAATCATCAAAAAGGCCTCTTCTCTCAGTAGATAACAAATATTCATAATAACTAAATATAACTAAATCAAACAACTTTTCTAACTCTACTCCCCCTTTGCCTTAAACAAATACTTCAGGTGAAATCTTTAAAGACTGAATTAAAACAGCCCAAAATTAACATAATGTTGTGCTCCTGCTCAAGTCCTGGCTAGATAAAAAAAAGTGCTGTCCATCTGCAGCATATTCTAAGCTGTGCTATCTCTCACCGTATCTAAGGATGCTATAATGATATATTATATCTGCAACCTATGTATCTATCATCCTTTTTCCATAAACCACTTA
This sequence comes from Protopterus annectens, assembly GCF_019279795.1. NCBI lineage: Eukaryota > Metazoa > Chordata > Ceratodontiformes > Protopteridae > Protopterus > Protopterus annectens. Next base: position 1,147,655,702 of record NC_056732.1, on the reverse strand, counting down.
CTTTACTCTTCTCTCTCCTTAACATTTCCTACTCTTGTCATCTCCTGTCCTCACTCCCCCCTTACTTTTATTATACCCTAGTATTTCATTTCAACATTTCCTGGCTCACTGCCTTTGCATGTTTCCTCTGTCTTCTTCTTTCATCCCCTTTCACATCATGTCCCTTCTGCAGCTCTCTCTACACAGCCAAAAAAAGCATGCACTGGTACCTTATGGCCTGTCTTCATGACAATAATCCTACATCTTTTATACAATCTTTCCTAACCGTTCTCTCACTCATCTATTTGAACTATTATCACATCTAATGCATGGTTCAACCACTTTCTGTGCTGGCTCTTCTTCCAGTTTTCCTGGTATTACCTCTTAAACCCATCATTTAATCTTGCTTTTCCTGCCCACTGATGTATAGCTATCATTTCCATTAACATGTTACTTAAAATAAACAAAAAATGAAAACAAAAAACAATACACTCACAAGTGATAACTGTAGCTATCAAAACATCACAACCAAAAAATGGTAAAACTATATGAACTTAGCTAAGCTTACATATTACTTAAATACCTTTTCCTCAAACCTCATTTAAAGCATATTTTTGCAAATAAATTTATATTTTCATTCCTTACACCTTTATTTGTTTTGCGCTATGGTTGTACTCACCTATTAGATTTTATTCATGACTTACAAAAATTGTATTTACTGATATGTACTTTTGCCTTTGCATTTTTCTTTTAAATTGCTTAAAGCCACTGTTATATTTTCTGATATGCTTTTTGTACCCGTTGTACATGCATTTATACTTGGAGCTTTTCTCCCAGACCTCCACTCCTTTTCAGGGGTGAATTATGCCCAGACAGACAGACAAACAATCGAAGTAAAAAATGCTAATAACAATTAAACAAACAAGCAAATAAGTCACTGTTACTGGATCATGGCAGAAAACAGGCACATATAGTCCAGACACCTGCTCTAAATAAATAAAAGAAATATAATAGGTAAGCCAAATGAAATGCAAATAAACTGACATGAGCACAGTGAAGATACTGAGGATTATATCAATGTACTACAGTAAACATGAGGAATCACCAGGTGTTTTCAAAGGAACAGGCAGGAAGTTACATCATGAATATGAATCATCTTGCTAAATTCAGTGGGCCAGCATTTGTCATCCATATGTTCACTAGGTAAACTAAGTTGACACCAACGTCTCTGTCAAATCAATCTAAGAGCTCTGTCTATGTGATGTGCTCAGCCATGCTGTAAGCAAATAAAAACTAAAGGAATGAAACTCAGGATTGCAGATGGAAGACCATTAGCCTCTTCTAATCATAATCCTTTCCACTAGACTGCCTGAGCCTATTCTGTTAATATAAGTTGCCTGTACAAATACTCATACGAGTGTTGCAATAACTTGTAAAGTTTTTGTTACAGAGAAATTGCTCAAGCGCTCTTGTTACTATTATATCATATCTGGCAACTGGTACGAAATCAGCAAATGCTTGCATACTTGTTGAACATAATGTTGGGTAGAATATTTAAATGGAAATTAGTCCTTCATTTTATTCGTTTATTCATTTGGTAACAAGCTGAGTGAGTCTGGCTAAAGAATGACTCAGACAATACAAAAGGAAATGTGTTTAATAAAAAAATGGGAAGAAAAGAAACACATGAGAAAATTAAAATTACAAGAGCAATCAAATAAATAATTAATCATGTTTTGGCTTCATAAAATAAAATCATTACAGTAAGAAAGGCACTCAAATAAATAGCTATTGTAGTTTTGTCTTAAAGAATTAAATGCATACCACTTTGCAGAAGACTGCTCATCCTGCAATGACACAGTCATCAAAATGCAGTATATATAAAATAAATTATTTAAGCTTTTGTGCATTCATCATTTTAAAGAACAGGAAGTTATCTCTGTTTGAAATTGAGACAAGTTCTTTTCTGTCTGGGGAGTTGCATGGGATGGGCCCGGAGACAGAATTTCTATTCTAGAATGTTTCACTCTTGACATAGAAATGACAAACTGACATTTCTAGAGGTTGCCATAGGCTGTTACAATCACCAAGACTAAAACTGACTTAAAGATTACATTCAGATATACCTGGCTCAGAGGTGCATGCTGAATCATGATGAATAGTGAGAGGTGAGGGCTGTAACATATTTTATCATTTTCACTGATGCACGACTAGTATAAAGACGTCTGTGATATTATGAAGCACCTTCAGTACTGGAGGGAATAAAAGCACAAAGCAACTGAGACAATATTCTTTCTGCAGCATCTAATTCATGGTGAAACAAAAAAATCTACATTGAGGCTTGTCCACATACACACAATTTTTTAAGAAATGTACTGTTGCTTAATTTAGGGCATTTTATTCTTCAATAAAAACGGAAGACATTGTTATATCAAATGCCCACACTGCACATAAATAATGCAGTGATACCTGAATGAACATGAAGCTCACACAATTAAACTATATTTCTTTATATAAATAATCATACTCTTGAAGTACACATAACACTTTTTATAATACCGTGCTACAGTATATTAACAAAAATTCCAAGTTGCAGTTTCAGTACAGATTAAGTTAAACGATGTTTCTGTATGAGACAGCTTTTAAAACATTGTTCTTGTGTATAATTGATTAACTGTTTTTGAAGGGTTTAGCAGGCAGACTTTATCTCATCTAATGATATGTAGCCCTAGTGATGTAGATGGAAAAGGCTGCTACACATCACTCATGCTAGCATTTTATAGCAATTAAGTAAACAGCAGTGAACTACTGTCCAACTAATCTGACAGAGAATCTTCCACTGTTATCTAAAATTAAAAAGGATGTTAAAGATGCTTCAATCTTAACTTTTTTAATGAAAGATAAATGTTTCTTTGGTTAAATCAATAATTCTAATGTAGTTTCTAGAACTTAATTGATGTTTCTGAGGTAGAATACATTTTAAAAATAATGTTCCAAATTATAATAGCCCAGAATATCTATGTTCCCTAGAATGGCCCAAAGTAGTAGCCATGATCTAAGTCAAGAAGAAAGCATACATAAATTCCAGTATTTCTAGCACTGATCCTGTTAGCAGTCTGTTAGAGATTCGTAACATGCATGCAGTTTTGAAGATGTGACTTCAGGGCCACTGAGTGGAGCAATAACACAGCATAGCATAGATTAGAAAGCAACTGTTCTTGCAGAGGGATGGGGGAGGGGTGAGTGAGAGTGTACTCTGACTCAGTCAGTCTTATTAATAGCTTTGGCTCCGACTTCTAATAAGAGTCTTGCATTTGTGCATTGCATTACAGCTCTGCATGGACCATTAGTTAATTAAGCAGTGCCATTGGACCCATCCATGGTTTATTTCTGGCATTCATTCAGCATTCAGTAGCTGTAAAGTGCCAGGCTATTTAATCTACGACATTGCTTGTTAGGAATAAGGACCACAATACTAGGTAGTATAATAAAACCGTAACATTTGGTTTTAATTTTCAACATAAAGATGAGCTACCTGAAGAAAAAAATAGTCTCTACATGTATTCCCCTTGCTAAGTTCCACTGAAATGTCACACGGGGAACGAGTTCTATGCCACAAATAAAGTGAATGTGCATTTGATATTTATGCATTAGAAACTCTGCTGAAAAGCATTCTGGTTGCCATTTTCATGAGACAGGAGACAAAATGTGCACTATGCATTCATCACCTCTTAGTGAGGTTCCTCAATTTGTTGTACATATACACCATATACTACCAGAAGCAGGAAGTACTGGTTCTGTAAGATAACATCTAGAAATTATGTCATGAGGGAGTTAAGCTCACCCCCCCCCCCATGTACTACACAGCACTTACAGGTGTTTTCATGACTCCACATTTCATATCACCTTCCTGCATGCAAAGTAACACTTATACTCTATATCTAAATGAAGCGGTATATCTGCTCTCTGTTAAGGAGGGCAGGGCACACATGAATACAACACAGAAACTTTTAGAATGGTTTGGATTTTTCATATATTTTATAAGAATGAAGGGAATACTTCTATTAATACAGGAAATTATCTGACCCCATAGCAGGATGTGGATTCATCCTGGTCGTCATGTAAAACTGCAATGCATTTACATTCACAAGCTACCACTGAGTAATATGGCCTAAGTTCACCAGAATCAGCATTGCATATTACTGCCTAATGTTCCTAAATGTACATCTTTAATATTTCAGGAAGCTTTTCTTTTCCCTGATGGACAAAACGATAAACCATTGCCATTTTTTTAGCTGATGGTGAGCAGACAATTTCCTCACCACCTGCATCTGATTTGGGCTGATACACTATGTCATTCTTGCTTACCTCCGTAGGAAAAACAGAGAATAGTAACTTTATGTTATATTCTCCTTCCCCCCTCTTACTTCAAAAGCACAGTAGCATGTAAGATGAAATACAAGACTGGAGGTGAGGCTATGGCATCAGTGTATGAGAAGTCCGATTTCATGTTCAGTCTGACTTTGATGCCTCTGTGTGTCTGAAGTGTAGAAGCAGATGCTCAATATGGCTTTAGCATTTCCAAAAAATATATGATCTTCCATGCTTCTAATCCTGACACTTGAACCCTAACATGTACACTAAATTTATTTATTTTGTATGAATCCTTACCCTAAGTGAAGTCTTAAGCTCAGTCCTGAAAGAAGGAGCTGGCACATGTGCCCAGAGATTTCCATGGCAATTAGTAACTTCTCTACTGGTGATAGGAAGGCCATGGTAGGTACTGTGCTGTGAGTGCTGCTTTGGATCAGCTTTTACTCCTGTTGACATCATTACTACAGTGGGATATTGAAGATGTGTGCATGCCGTCAGTGCCGACATGGTGAATGGAGCACTATGGTTTAGCAAAAGTTCATAAATCCTTTTGGGGGGCATATCAATGGAGAGGATGCATGGGCCCTTAATAATGCAGCTCACCCATATCTTATTGTCACTGCTGATGGACAAATAATCTTATTACAGGAGAACTACAAGCTGGACAGCATCCCTACTATCAGAGCTATACTTACAGAAGTGTTGCACATTATTTACATCTTTCCAGATGCAGTCCACACATGGTGTAATTTTGTATTTTGTAAGGACAGGAACATATTTTTGTTTTCTTATTGCCGTTTGTGAATTTCAAAGTGCAGAATGATGCAGCCAAGTGTTTAGCTACTACTCTGCACTTTGTGGTGTGATGCCAAAGGCAGAATTTCATCAGCATTCCATGTCTTAAGGCAATATTTCCATATTCTAGTTCTGAGGCAGACTGCCCTTTGAAGAACTGACTGTGACTGTTAACATGCTGTAACCTGTTAAGCCAAGAACATGTTACACTCATTCAGCTCTGTGACTTTTCTTTATATTTATTTATTTATTTATGAAATGTTACATCCAATGGGGTAGCACTTTTTGACCATAAAAAAATGAAAACACAGCACCAGACCACTTGTTGATTGCTAAATCCTTTTAATTCATGATTAATTGTAGTAAATGCATTACTGATGATACTGCAATGGAAATGGCAGATGTCATCAATAAACTGCATGCAGTTTTTTGGTCAAAAGTGCAGAACTGTATGCAGATAAAAATATATGTTGTGAAGGTAGAATTGATACATATAATTATATTATGTCAAATCTAAAACATAATGCTAGTTAATCATAACATGAAATACATGTAATTATGCTATGCTGTTACTAAACTAATACTAATAAAAAAGCATTACATAGTTACTATAGTGCTATACCTTGAAATATATTATTTAAATAATGCTGCAATAGAGTTTTGGCTGCAATTCCACAGGCAAGTCCACTTGTGGGCAAAAAATGTAAAGCTCTCACTGCAATGTCTTGCTTAGGTATTTGCTTATTTCTTTGTTAGTGGTAGTGCATATGCTTTCAGACAGATTCTGTCTAGTGCCAAAGAAAAGTGAGTATTATTTCAGCCTATTATGAAAATGAAAAGTTGACTACGTAAGCAGATTATTTAAAGCTAATGACAGATAAGGTGACAAAAGAAAACAGGGACAAATCAATGTATTATAAAACTGTGCTCCAGAGAATACCACTGTTAACTGTTACATTCAGAAACAGTGGCAGATGGCAGCGACTGTTTCCCTAGTTCACTCAAGGTACATGGTAGCTTTGTGTTTCACTATTCCATCTTTGTTTGCCAGTATTTTAATTTAAAATTGATTTTGTGAGGGCAAACAACACACATCAATAAAACAGTACTCACAAATATTGCTGTACATTACAAGGTATTAGACGAACTACAAAAAACCTGCTCTAATTACTAGAAAACAGCTGCAGCAACAATTCAGGACTTATTGCTCTTGTAGGGTTATGAACTACTGTTAGCAGAACTGCTTGCATTAATTTCTAGAGTGATCCCTGGAAGTGCTTACCACTCATTTTTCTTTTATTCAGGACTTATGCTTTTTCTGTTCAATGGTAGAACTAAGGTCTTCTATTCTTCAAAAGTAATTACTTTAAGGCTTTAGCAAAGTCACTAATTTATAAGAAATGCAGTTTGCTTGCTGACTTCTTTGCCCGTGCCCTTGTCCCTTTGCTTGATTTGATAGATTAGAGGCTCAGGAAAGGGGGAGGGGAAGGGGAAGAGAAAGAGAGTGAGACAGGAGTGGTGATACAAGAACAACAGAGTGTGGCAGTAGGAAATGAAGTAGGTTAAGTGGAGGGATTCCTTGGGGAGGTAAAAAAGGAAGGATTACTATGTTACTGACCTCTTCTTTTGTAAAGGGGCTGTAAAGCATTGTATGAGCTTTTACTGGTGGAGGGGGAGAAGATATGGAACCTGGGGAACTCCCATAATCAAGTGAGTATTCAAAGTTGAGCGAGAGAAAAAAATTAAAATTGTTAAGTACGAAGAGTACAGCAGTATCTTGTGCCCTGGTTAGGGTAGATTCAGCCCACTCCCTAATAGACTGACTGCAGCCTGTGTTTGGAAGTTATAAGCTGCAGTTTTTCTTGGGTAACCGAGAATAATGAAGAAGGTTGCTGTGCGCACTGTCAGTGAGTACGGCTGAGGATGATTACTGAAGAGGGTTACAGATTGCCATGGTTTATTACTTCTGAGTCCTGAGGAACTGATGCAAAGTTAGGTTAGCATATAAATATAAAGGACATTTTTTTTAAAAAAGGGTGAAATTGTTTATGTATAATACAGGGTTATGATGTATTGTATTTCCTTTAGTCCTCAGCAACTCTGCTCTTCATAGGTACCATCAATGCTAACCAAATGCCTTATGATATTTATCTGGGCATATGTTACATTTCAACAGTTCCCGATTTTGCAAAACATTCCTGATTTTAACTCATATTTTGACATGTCTCTTGTAGATTTTTGATTTTCTGGTATATCATGGAGTATTACAGTCAGTCAGTGATATCAGACATTAGCGTTTCATGCTTACTATTCAAAATCGCATGTAGGTACAAGGCATTTTGCTCTGTTAACTTTAAAAGATTACAGTTAGTCGGTTTTATCAGACATGTTTCATAGTTCTTATTGTTTGGATATGTATCTCTTAATTTTAATTCAGCCGGAGTAATATTTGACAGTTGTATTGCATTTTTAAACATTTTTATTAAACATGACATTAACGTGACACAGGTACATGTAAAGTAATACAAAAGAAAACAAAATATGCTAACATTTTTTTTTGTTATTTTTGTGTAGTATATATTTTAACTGTTTTTATTCACTCCAACATTACATAAATTGGTGAGTTTCTGCCTTCCTTTTTAAAAAGGAATGAGCAAATTGCATAGAAATAAATTGAATTTTTGAGAATAATGCATGCAGACTAGTGTTCAGGATAAGTGAAATGTATATCTCATTTCCATTCTTTTATCTTTACAATATTCAGTTCTTTGATTATAGTTGGTTTTGATTTTATTTTCCATTTTCTATTATTTTTTTTTTCTTTGTCACCAGTAGCTTTAAACATAAGGCCTTACAATGAGCAAGCAGTTCAGATCCCATATCCCAGCTCAGAGGAATGATGTCCTTAGTTACAACCAGTGGTGGCTCGTGCCATCAGGCTGCAGGACTGCAGCCCCCCCAGCTGTGAAGAGAAAAGGAAAAAAGCTGAACATTTTAAAAAATAAAATATTTATTTTTGTATTTTTATACTACTGTTTATTTATTATACTGGCTGGCTGCTACTTAGTTGCGAGTCCGATTGACTCGCTTAGTCCCAGAACTTAAACTGTGCATGCTCAGCGAGTTCCGGGTTAAAAAAAATAGTTTCTGTAAATCAGGACTGCTGTAAAAGCAGTCTGGATTAAGGAGAGAAGGAATTAGTGTGTGATGCCAAGAAGTCTATGCGGATTTAACCAAAGTAAAATTGAAGTAGATCAGACTGCCATGTCTGCAGTCACATAGGTGATGTGGATAACTGGATAGCTACTGATTGGTTCTCGCTCTCCAGCATGTGAAACAGTCAGTAGCACTGTAGCAGCAGATAGTATCTTCACTTTGGTCAGACCTCGGAGTTCATAACTTCAATCGGGGATCAGATCGGAGAAATTAAAATCTTCAATTCGTTCAAATATTACGTCTTCTACTACTTCTGTCAAGAAGATTTAAGGTAATTATCCTTATTGTTCAGAAAATGTACGTCAAATGCTAAAGTTTTTCTTCTGTTAACTTTTTAGTGAATAAGACTTGTCTTCCCTTTGTCTGCTGCTGGATATGTACTTATATGTTTCATAACACAGGTAGAAATTTGTTATTTATTCAAATAGAAGACTTGGCTGGAGTTGAATACCTAGTTGTTCTGTTTTATTATTACTAAGTGACGGGAATGTTTGTGACAGTTGAGGTGGAATTGTGATTGCATGTGCTTTAATTTTGAAATATTGAAGTGTATGAATTCAGTAATTTAAGTCTGTAATGATATAACAAACCATCTGGAAAAATTTTGAGGTTATTGGTAAAGAATATGCAGCATCTGGAAATAATTCACAAAGTGCCTAGCTCCAGTCATTGCACCTCCTGTGAATTCTTTGGTCCTCGGTATCCCATGTCTTTGCATGCTTACATTCTGCCTTGTTATCTATGTCAGTGGTTGCACTGCAGAACTAAAGAGGACATTAGGCACACTGATTTAATTATTGATAGTATATTTATTGGAGAAGAAACAAAGTTACTAAACTTAACACATGATGAAGATGACATTGAGTTCTTTTGTGAAAATTATTCATTGCATAGATAACTGCTGTCAGGAAGTGAAAACCAGAAGATGATTCTAATGTGCACAAGCCAGTTGATCAAATGATGCTATTTTCTTTATCCAAGGAGAATATAAGAAGGATTGCATATTAAATAGTCTGGTGGCACACCAGCATTGACCATCATGTGAAGCCAGTTTTCACAATGCCATGTGGCTATCCCATGATCCTTGTTTATTAGCTCAGTCAAAAAACACTTCAACACATCTCCTTAGACAGCCATACAAATTGTTTGCAGTATTTGGGGGTATGAGACTTAATGAGATGCATTCAAACGAGTTTGATTTACGTTTTTATATCAGTGATGTGATAGATGCCTTGCACAGTGTAAGGGTTATATCATCTGAAAGTATTCTATTATTTAACCAGAGTGCACTATTTTATAATTGCTGTGGTAAGATATGATATAACTCATTAGGAAGCCCATTTATTTCTTGCTCCAAAACTGGTTTGAGGTATTTAATTGTATAGACAATATAGCAGTTGTTGACTAACATCTGTAAGGATGGGGAAGAAGACAGGCATAAAACAATATTTTAGTATTATTTTGCATTATGAATTTTATACCTGATCAGTTGTAGTAAAGCAAAAAATATGGCTGAATTTTAAGCAGTTGCCTATACCATTTTATGTTTTGTTCATAGGTTCATAGGTTCATAGGTTGATACTAGGCTATCTGCCCTAGGGCATTTATAAGCCTAGCCAGAGTGTGTTTGGCTTTCGTCACCCTTTTAGATTAGTTGACTGTGCCTCTGCATAGTAGGTCACAAAAGATAGCCCTTTTAAGGTTAGTTTACTGTGCCTCTGTCTAGTAGGGACACAGAAGAGATCTCAGGGGTAAACCTACAATCCTATCCAGTCGTCAAGATTTCTCTTGAAGAGGGTCATTGAGGGGCTCTGCCTAACATGGATTGGGATTTTGTTCCAGAGTGAGGGGAGCCTCTGGGATATGAATTAGTCCCTCCAGCATGTCCTATTTATTTCTGTGCTGAGGTTTAAGTCCCTGGAGCATGTAGCTCTAAGGGATTTTTATTTCCTGAGGTGGAGCATGTCCATTAATTCTGGTTTGGACATGGCTTTATATGTCAGGCACAGATCGCCTCTGAGTAGGCGGTAAGCAATTGAGTATAGCTGGAGTTTCTTTAGCCTAACTGCGTAGGGCATCTGTTTGAGTCCCTTGATCCTCTTGGTGAGGTACTTTTGGGGTCTTTCCAGTTGCTGCAGGTGTCAGGTAAGGTACATCCCAAATGGGGCATTGTATTCAATTATGGGCCTGATGAGTGATGAGTAGAGGGGCACAATGACCTCTCTTGATCTAGATGTGAACCCTTTCGTGATAAGGTGGGCTATATAGAAGGTCTTTCTAACCACTTTGGCAACATGATTGTTAAAGGAGAGATTGCTATCTACTTGGGTCCCTAAATCCCTAATTACTTCCTCCGTACTTAATGGATTACCACCTATGTGGTAATTTGTGGGCACTTTGTTTTTCCCAAAGGGGATGACTATGCACTATTTTGCATTTAGCTTTAGGTCATGGCTCTGGCACCAGTTATCCATCTCTGTGAGACCTTTTGGAGAATGCTTGTGTCAGTCGGCGAGTCGAATATGGCACCCAATTTGCAGTCATCTGCGAACTTGGTCAGCCATAGTCCTCCCGTGTTAGCCTGTACCTCAGAGAAATATATACCGAACAAGAGGGGTCCCAGGACTGAGCCTTGTGGGATGCCACTTGTAAATGGTTTAGAGTCTGACATGGCACCTGCAATTCTGACCATGTGGGTTCTATCCCTGAGCCAGTTTGCCCCCCATCTTGTGACATAGGAGTTGATATTTAAGCTGGTGAGCTTATTTATGATGCCCTAGTGGGGTATTGTGTTGAAGGCTTTTGCGAGATCCAGGTAGGCTGTGTGGACTACCTTCCCTTCATCTATGGCCTTGGTGACTGTTTCAAAGAAGTCGACCAGGTTCAAGAGGCAAGATCTGCCCTTAACAAAGCCGAATTGGGTAGGATCCAGTGTTTGGAGTTTCCCAATGTCTTTGTTTATGTGTTCCATGATGATACACTCCATAGCTTTGCAGACCAGGCTAGTCAGACTTATAGGGCGATAGTTTCTGGGGTCCGTTGTGGCACCACCTTTGTGGAGTGGGACCACTGTTGCTGTACACCATTCCTTGGGTACATATCCTGTAGTAAGGCTGAGATTGAACAGTGACTTTATGTGAGGTTTCAGTTCTTCTTGGAGCTCATGTAAGACGCAGCCCGGGACACCGTCCGGTCCCACTGATGCTGTGTTTTTTGCTGTGGAGAGGGCAGCTCTCACCTGTGCATTTGTGATGTCAGGGAGGCTACACACTGTTGAGACAGACATTTGCTCTTTTGGGGGGAAGGGGGGGAGTTTGCACTGAACCTGTCTGTCAGGATGTTGGCAATGTCTGCGGGTTCAGTGTATTTTTTGTCATTTTGCACTAACTCAGAGCATATCTGGGAATTGCCACCCAGGTTCCTGACATAACTAAAGAAAGCCTTGTGATTATCTTTAGCGTCTTGTGCAATTTTTCTTTTGAAGCTGGCCTTAGATGATTTTATGAGGGATCGTAGTTTCTTGCTAGTACTGATCAGAGATGCCTTCCCTTTTTGGGATTTTGCTCTATCATGTAGTAGCTTCCTCCTTCTGTTGTATAGCTTATTTATGTCTGGGGTCCACCAGACAGGTCTCCTGCCTTTGGAGGAGTGAGTCTTGGTTTTATTTGGGATAGCACGATCCATGCATTCCTGTAGGTGTCCATAGAACGCATTTGTAAAGGATTCTGCGGTTTGGGCCGTATTTTCCACTGGCCCGGGGGCTTTGAAGGATTCCACCTCGGTTTTCAGAAGTGTGAAGTTTGCTTTTGAGAAGTTCTTCACCGTGGTTTCCATGGCTGGGAGTGGGGATGGGATATGGATGTCCAGTGAGATTAATTTATGGTCAGATCTTACCAATGAGGGGTATACCTCTGGTATGGAACATAGAGTCCCCATGTTGGTGATGATCAGGTCCAATATGTTTTCCCCTCTTGTGGGAGTGGTGACCAGTTATTCCATAGCATTTGAATTTATAAATTCTAGGAACCATTGGGCGAAGGTGTTGGGGCTTGAGTAGTGCTCCCAGTCTATGTTTGGGTAGTTGAAGTCACCCAATATAATGGTGTTTGGAGAGGCCTTCATATTCTCCAGTGTTCTCAGGAAAGCCGAGTGGGGTTCCTGAGTTTAGGAGGGAGGTCTGCAGCAGGCTACAAACTGAAAGGCAGTTTTGCCCACTGTTAGTTGCATATGGATGTTCTCCGATGCTTTGTGCAGTGCCACTAACCTGGAGGTGTGGGTATCTTTGATGAATATGGATACTCCCCCTCCTTTTGTGGTTTGATCTGAGTTTTGGGGCCAAAAAGCATGGTATGAGGTATAACCTGGTAGTGCTGGGATGCTCTTGGGACCCTTGAACCAGGTTTCTGTTATTGCACAGATATTGATATTCTCTATACTGAGGAGAGCCTCGAGTGCGTGCATCTTGAGGTTTAGACTTCTGGCGTTGAGCAGCATTACCCTTAGTTTCTTTTTCCTTGTGTTGTCTATGGAGGTGGGTTTGTCTTTTGAGCCTTGCCTAAAAAGGGCACAATGGGGGTGGCAAGAGCCTTAGCCAGTATTCAAAAGCCCAGGGGTGACAGGTGCAAGCTGTCCCTAGCGAAGCAACGTGGCTTGTCGAGCATGTCATCCCAGGCTGACAGACACTGGATCCCCTTTGAATGACACCAATACTTTAGCCAATTGTTAAAATTGTTCATTTTGTCTTTATACTGTGGCATAATTCTTGGTGAGGGTAAGATGCTACTAAAGGTCAGGGTCATACCGGCCTGGGCTACATGATCAGAGAGCTCCTCTGTGTCTCTTTTCATGTAGTCCAGGGAGGTACGTCTCAGGTCATTCACATCATATTTGTACTTGCTTTGGAGTGACCTGAGTGCTTGTGTTATGTGGCGGATCCTGGCACCCGACAGGCAGCTTACAGTGACCTTCTCCTTGTTCAGCCTGGTGAGTGGGACGTCAGTGTGTCTGACAATAGAGTCATCTATTACAAGTGTATTAGCTGTGTTGTTTAGCCTTAAGGGCTGTGACTGTGTGGCACACTGACTTTGTGAATTATGTGATACGTGGGTATTGTTGTGGGGTAGCGGTTGCTTGGATGTCTGCTTTGGAGGTCTCTGCTGCTTGGGCAGATTTTTATTTAGAGCCCCCAAGTATGTTTTTGTGTGTTTATGTGTTTGGTTTGTTGTTGTGATTGGTCTATGTGAGACTGGATTTGTGGTGTGTGTGGTTACCTTCTCCTCCTGACTGACAGCACAAGTACTGGGTTGAGAGAGCTCAGCCTCCAGTTTGGCTATATAGTTGTATCTCTCTCATATATTTGAGCTTGTTGGGAGGAGGAGAGGGTGGTCTGTATACATAAGGCAGTTGTAACATTGCCTCAAGATTCCCAGATTCACCAGCTGGACTGGAGATTAAACCCGAAACTGACTTTTGGACATGCCAGAATAGTATAAGGAACTACTTTTTGACTGATCAAAAAGGACCAATAGGGAGCCAAGTACTTAAAGGGAGTATAAGAGGGTGTAGTGCTTTAGTTTATTAGTGCTTACTTATAAGATTACTTAAACGAGCAACTGCAGGGCTTTAGAATGAAAATAGAGTGCTTACTTTGAGATATAGAACAGTTCTAAGGAAAAAAGAGAAGAGTAGACTTTGTGGAGTTGGGAATAGTTTAAACCCGTTTAAGTGGTGCTGCCCAATGCTGCACTATGCGCAAAATCATGCAAAACCACGCAAATGTGGGTTTTAAAGCAGGCAAACTGAAAGAGATAGGAATTGACCCAAAACGTCCAATAAGCTACTAGTTTCAGGGCTGAGACCACTCCTCCAGGGACAGATAGGCTGCTCAAAGCTCCCCACTCTCACTGGTGAACAGAGAAGCTTCCTCCTATCCAAGTAAGGATATGGGCAACACAGGAAACTATACCACAGTCCGGAATTCAGCAAAACCTGAAATCTGGACTAATCTAGTTCAGCAAAGGCAGGAAAAGAGAATATTTTTTTTGTTTTTTTTTGGTTTGTTTTTTTTCAGGAAACAGCAGAAAAACACACAGAAAACACTGTAAATGCTATAAACAGGCTACCGTACTTTAGTGTGTAGCCTGCAACAGTTATACAATACAAAAATGACCTAAATTGATATAAAACAAGTGCAAAAATTATAAAAAGCAGAAGGCAAATGCAATTTAAACTTTTTAAAGCACAGATCAGTTAGAAATTCACTTTTTAGGCGGGAAAAGGCAGTCGGAGCAAAAAAACAGAAAACAAAACTTAAATTTGGAAAAGTCTCTCTTGAGTCTCTCTGTTGCCTGTATCACTCTGCAGGACACCACAAGGGGCTGTGCGGAGCTGTATACTGGCACAAAACTACGCAAATGCGGGTTTGAAAGCAGGGAAACTGAAAGAGATAGGAATTGACCCAAAACAGACAATAAGCTACTAGTTTCAGGGCTGAGCCCACTCCTCCAGGGACAGATAGGCTGCTCAAAGCTCCCCACTGTCACTGGTGAACAGAGAAGCTTCCTTCTATCTAAGTAATGATATGGGCAACACAGGAAACTATACCACAGTCCGGAATTCAGAGAAAACTTAAATCTGGACTAATCTAGTACAGCAAAGGCAGGAAAAGAGAATTTTTTTTTTTGCTTTTTTTTTTTTTTGTTTTTTTTTCAGGAAACAGCAGAAAAACACACAGAAAACACTGTAAATGCTGTAAACAGGCTAGCACACTTTAGTGTGTAGCCTACAACAGTTATACAATACAACAATGACTTAAACTGATATAAAACAAGTGCAAAAACTGTAAAAAGCAGAAGGCAAATGCAATTTAAACCTTTTAAAGCACAGATCAGTTAGAAATCCGCTTTTTAGGCGGGAAAAGGCAGTTGGAGCAAAAAAACAGAGAGAAAAATACTTAAATCTGGAAAAGTCTCAATTGGGTCTCTCTGTTGCCTGTATCACTCTACAGGACACCACGAGGAGCTGTGCAGAATTGTATACAATAACAAACTTTTTAAATCACAGATTCGCTAAAAAACTGGCGTTTTAGGCGGAATTAGTTAAGAGAGCAAGAAAAGCAGAAAAGTGATATTTAATCACTCCAAATTCACTCTTTTGTCTCTCTGCTGCTGTAGACGCTGCAGAACACCTAGAAGGCACTTGCTGAGTGGAATACAACCGTAAAAACTGTGCAAATGAGGTTTTTATAGCAGGGAAGTGAAAGAGATAGAAATTAGCCCAAAATGGCAAATAAACTACTAATTTCTGGGCTGAAACCACTCCTTCAGGGATAGATAGGCTGCTCAAAGCTCCCCTCTCTCACAGGTGAACAGAGAAACTTTCTTCTGTCCAAGTAAGGTAATGGCAGCACAGTAACTTGTAACACAGCCCTGGATTCAGCAATAACCTGAAAACTGGCCTTTACTAGTTCAGAAAGGCGGGAAACAAGTATATATTTTTTTTTCAGAAAATAGAGCAGATATAATCAAAATTAGCCCAAAAAGGCCAATAAACTACTAACTTCTGGGCTGAAACTACTCCTCCAGGGACAGATAGCCTGCTCAAAGCTCCCCTTTCTCACAGGTGAACAGAGAAACTTACTTCTATCTAAGTAAGGTTTTAACTTCAAACAAATCAGTTACCCGTGCAGATTACAATAAAAGTGCTATATATAAATTGCTTGAAACAATAAACTGTATAACTAATCAAAAAAATAGGATACTTATATATCTTAGCTAATAGCTGGAGTCAACACCTCTCATCCACTCTGCTCAGTGTGTATATATTTCCGTAGTCTGGTTTTGGCTAGGTTATTGTAAGACTGTGGTGTGCTATAGAAAAATAGGACAGGGCAAGTGTAGTTTTGTAGTTTTGTCATCAATTGATGCTTGAATTCTTAGTATTATTACCTTACAATATCTTCATAAAGTCTACCCTCTGCTGTTAAATACCTACATGCAACATTGCAAGCTACTATGTTCTTTCTTCTGGGTGCACTACAAGTGTTTGAATCACAAATTCTTAAATACCACTTTCTCTCATGAAACTTAGGTATCTTATGGCTCATATAGCTGGCTCTTTGTACTCTAATGCAACTACATGTTTTTGTCAAGTGTGGCAGCTTTTGGGGGGAGGAGCTTGCTGCAGTTCTCCCAATCACAGTAACCAAGTTTATGTAAGTTTAGTGCAGCAGCCATGGGAAGGGAAAAGCATGCAGGTTAGGATTTCAAGCAGTGGTTGGGAGGGGAATTTAAGTTTAGGATGCAGGAGGGGAGTTTAGGGTTAGAGAGGGATTGGGAATTAGATTTTGAGAGTAGGTTTGGAAGTTTTAGGTTTAGGGATAAAGAGTGGAGTTTAAGGGTTTGAGAGAGATTGGAGACTTTAGGGTTAAGGAGGGGAGTGCTATGGTTAGGATTAGGGGCTACACAGGGCTATGCAATTCTGTAGACATGGGTGGTGGGAAAGCTAAGTAATTCACTAGGAATGGGCTAATTCAAGTCAGGGCACTTGCCAGTAAGAGCATGTGGCAGCGAACAAATATATTTTCAGCTACCAGCACATTTACCTTTGTTGGTCCAAAATCTATGTATAGACTGCAGAAGCATGGTTCACATCCATTTCTTTAAATTTAATAATGACTGGTGGTAGTTATTTTGTGCTTGTGCAGTAAAAATTATGGGATTATAAGTACTAAGGTAAGATATAACCTCACTGGTAATGCAAACACAATTGAAACATAAAACCTATTTTTTCTGGATTTTGATATGATCATTTCAGTAGTAAGTATTAATAGGATTACTTGAGGGAGGTCTAGTACATAAATTAACCATTTTGACTTCTTCACTTAGCTACTCACATATTGGTATGTAAACCTGCTGGCTGCATGGTGTGGTGGGATGGAATCCTGACTTCAAACCAGCTGATCCAGGATCCAGCAGTAATGGATGCTAATCGTAAATGTTCCACTGCCCCTAACCCTAAACCAATACTGAAAACTTTCAGTAACAATATTATTACACAACACAGGCTCAAATACACAAACCTGCACCAAAATACACATGTAATAAAAATATGGATGATTATTCCATTATTAACTTTGCTATATCAGGACATGTAATGCTACTTGCAAGTGATATGGAAAAAAATAATTAAGTCTCAGGAGAGATGGACTAAGTTAAAGATAGGTTTGAGTATATATTTTGGATTGAAAGTGTTATGAAGATTTTTACTGGTATAATTATTTGTAAATCATATTGTTTGTGGAATAAATTAAGCCTGGCTCTTGTATGGCATGTTCATGATGTTTTCTTCATTCATCTGATTTACCACCATCTCAGAAAGATGACACACCTCACTGTAATTTTTTTTCTGTTTTTTTAAGACACGGTGACTTAAGAGAACAATGATCACCCCTAAACTGTGCTACAGTGTCAGTAATGGAATGTATGTATGAATAGCTGGTGTCTGAAGATAAAACCTGCAGGGGTCAGATCTATCAGTATCAAAGGCAAGTCTGTGTCCTAATACACACACACACACACACACACACACACACACACACACACACACACACACACACACACAAAAACACTGCCCTAATTCTTCACATACACACACACACACACACACACACACACACACACACACACACACACACACACACACACACACAACACTGCCCTAATTCGTCTCACAAACACACACACACACACACACACACACACACACACACACACACACACACACAAAAGTTTTGTAAGACATTTTCCATTTTCTTCCACCAAGCCTGTTAGTTTCTGTTATCTTTGCCTCAGAATCACTTCAAAAGTGCATATGTGTCATGTGTGTGTGTGTGTGTGTGTGTGTGTGTGTGTGTGTGTGTGTGTGTGTGTGTGTGTGTGTGTGGTGTGTGTGTGTGTGTGTGTGTGTGTGTGTGTGTGTGTTGTGTGTGTGTGTGTGTGTGTGTGTGTGTGTGTGTGTGTGTGTGTGTGTGTGTGTGTGTGTGTGTGTGTGTGTGTGTGTGTGTGTGTGTGTGTGTGTGTGTGTGTGTGTGTGTGTGTGTGTGTGTGTGTGTGTGTGTGTGTGTGTGTGTGTGTGTGTGTGTAAGCTAGCATTTTGAAAATGTAAGGACTGATGAACAGTGTTGATTTTAAGCTTATTTGCTTATGAAGATAGATGAAATCAAAGAGGACGTTTTAGCTGTTATAGGTAAACAATTACCATTCATTTATGTCTGACAGTGATGCAAGGCTTGTGAGTGTGATAAATGGACCCTTGTTGTGGTTTTTAATTTTTTCTACTGAGGTCCCTAATGTTCACGATGCTTTGAACCAAATGTCCGTAGAAAATCACTCAGACATTTTTGGTGCCATATGCTGATTTTTTTTTTCCCTTCTTGTGGAGGTCTAAATTTAATGTGAAAAGGCAGAGGAACAATACAGTGCAACATATTATAAATTATATTCTTTGTGTGATACAGAGAAAAGATTTCCATATAGGAGGAGCAAGTCAAATAGTTTAACTAAACTACATATTTGAATGAACATTCATTCACCAAAACAAAAAAAGTATGATACTTTATCTGTTCCATGGTGTTAAACTGTATAATAAATTCTGTAACAACACAATAACATTATTTGTGGACAGGATCCTCAACTATATTAGCTTAAGTAATGTTTAAAAGTGTACATGCTAATTAGTTCTATCATCTGTTCTACAATTAACTTCTGGAAATCTACCGTGTGTGTGTCTGTGTGTGTGTACAAATTTTTATATCGCATTTGTGGTTCATTTTTCATAAAATTGTGTTTTTTTGGCAAATTAGTGGCAAATCTAAAAACATGCATCTGGAGCATTTCTCCCCGGGCCTCCGCTGAAAACAGGATCTGTGGAACCTAGTCGGACTTTCCCGGTCAACAAATGTAAAATAAAATAAAAATAAAAATAAAATAAAATAAAAATCATTAAAGACTGGTTAAAAAATAGTGACAGACACTTGAGTTTCAGATTTCATACCCTTCAGAAATTTCATACTAATGCAAGACCTACTAATTTATTAACTGTCTAAGTTTGTAAGAGCACTATTTAAAAATTATCCTTATTTGGGCCTTTGTGACTTGTCCCCCTTTTATTTATGTCTTTGTCCAGAATTCTTGCTCTGAGGTTGAGAGTATGACAAATGTGTTAGGGCCATCACCGTCAGCCAGAGACATTTCAAATTGTGACATACTTGTTGCACCCCACTCCCCCATGTAGTGACTCAATGTGTCCAAGCAAGACAAGGAGCAATTATGCAGTGTAAGTGTGCAGAGTATCCCCCCATCCAAAATAGACACAAGTACTACAGTGGCGTTTTATCTGTCCTTGATTTTGCAAAATATTCTGGTTTTCTGTCATATTTTTATACTGTAGATCTATGCTTATTATTCAGAAAATGCATGTTGTTGCAGTGCCTGTTGCTCTGTGTTTAAGTAGCAATGCTTTGATGACCATCAGGTAAGCTTGTCTGAGATTGTAAGATGCAAGTAAGCTTTAATAAGCAAACTCTTAAAGAATTACCAGCACTGAATGCCTTTTTGTTGTTGCCATGCCGTGAATATTTACGTAACTAGATAACATATAAGCCTTAGGTATTAAAATGCATATGACAGTATTTTTAATAAAGGACAGGATTACAGTATTTTCAGAAGCTCATTACATTTGTTGGAGACTTGCTGTCATCTTTGCAGGCTTTACCCGTAAACTAAACAGAATGCCAGTATGTCATGTGTGGTCCATAACCTGTGCAGTAATCTTTATCTTGAGCTTGTTTCTTGTTCATTTTTTTACTTTGATCATATTTTCCCCATGAAACAAGTAGATAACAAACATTCTTACAAGTGGGGGTATCACAGAGCTTGCTACTTTCAGCATGTTACTTGGTACTTTTATAAAGCTGAATATAAATTATAATTAGAACTGCGGTGCAAGGAGAAGTGGTTTGAGCTGAGTGCTGCTTGTTTTATTATACTTGATTTTGATTGGCATTCCAGTAATGTATTTAAAAAGTAATTTATCTTTTTTTTTTTACCACACAATCGTTTTGTTTCCATCTAGATATTAAGTAAGCTGTTGTGTAGCCAATGCACTGAAATATTTTTTCTTCTTCTATACTTCATTTTGTCTCAATTGGACTCTCATAATGACAGTTTGGCACCCAGGGGAGTGTATTTAATTAAAGTGCCAGTTTTTGTGGTTTTGAGCATAGCTCTGCCCCTTTCTAGTTGGCCACACTCCTTCCCACTGGCCCCACCCATTCAGCTGTCTCCTGCAGCCCGCCTTTGATTTAAAGTCACCAGCCGCCACTGGTTACAACCATTTTCTTCTCCAAGCATTTCTGACAAAGTATTCTGTAAGGAATTTTTAAAATCTGCAAATCTGTTAAACTCCGAAAAAACACATTCCCATTTATCTCTCTCTTTAGGGTCCCACTCATAATATGATTTTGGGGCTTCTCTACTTTATAACTAGGCAATACAGCAGGTTAGAAGGATGTTAATTTGTGAATGTGTAGTATGCAGACTGGTATCAACTGTAAGCATTTGTGGAATATCCATTGAGGTTGTGTAGCTTGTTGCACTGCATCTTGGTGTTTTGCTCAGGCAATGCAGTAGACATGGTTCTGTCAGGAGAAATTGGTTGTAAATTGGAATTTAAGAAACAAGGGAGTGTGGCTGGGGTGCAGTCCAGGATAGCACTTTGGCCTCTGCAGTTATAGTGGTTTAGATGGGCTGTTTGGTAGGCAGTTTGCTGTATGTTTTTTTTTTTCATTTTTTGGTGTCATACTTACAGCAGGATGGTAGCACTCAGTTCTAGTCTTGTTTTGGCATAGTCTGCTTGTCTCTTTCATTGTATGATGATCGTCAACATCAGTATGTTACTGAAGGGTGGGAACTATAACAGAGTAGCTAATTTGGCAACTACCATGGAGGAGCTAGTTTGGCAACTACCGCGGAGGAGCTAGTTTGGCAACTACCATGGGGGAGCTAGATTGGCAACTACCAAGGAGGAGCTAGTTTCTGTCTTATGTCAGGCAGAGTTTGGTTCAAGATTTGCTTCCTTTTCACATTTATGCAGCAATATTGATTGTAAAGTCTAGCAGATTGGCTAGTTTTTTTGTTATTGTCTTACCATGAAATGTATTCGGTGTTAGGTAAAGGGGGCACTATAGGACTTGCTGTTATACCAAAATGGGGGTTATATTCACTGCCTAATGTTGTTTCTGCTAGTATATAAGTTAGTCTCCAAAGTTAATTGTGGATTGACATTTACCGGCTTTAAAGATGTTTCCTGTTTGTAGTATTCATTAACCTAATGTTTTAGTGGCAGCTTTTTTTTTAACTGATACTTTGCTCAACATTTTTATTACTAAAATTATATACTATTTGATGATATCTAGGGCATCTAACACACAGGTCACTGTGCTCAGGGCCACTAAGTGAACTCTGATTGCTTTAACTGCCTCACCCTGGCTCCACCTGGACACTATGTATCTGGCCACCAACTGCAGTGACTACCTCCTTTCCACCACTGGCAACAGTTCCACAAATCCTTAGAGAAAAGCAAATGGTGAACTAACCAGAATTTACCAAGCCATTTCATCAGTACCAAACCTAGTACCAAGACTCCATATCTATGATATTATGGTATATCAGACAGAACCTCCACTCTGCCTGCCATAACTTCTTTATCTAGTATGTTGTGGGCTATATCCTCCTTACCCTTAATGAAGATCAGAGTAATAAATACTCCACTTAAGACCAATGCCTCTGATTTAACAGAAACCCACTGCTGAAACCCTTTAATCAATCCCTGCTCCATTTTAGTGCCAGGGTTATCACGTTCTCAAGATAAGTGAATAAGCTGTTGACTAAATAATGACCTCTGAAAGGAGGGAAGGAAAGTATCCCTCTGCTAACTCTAATGTGAACTTTTCCCCTGTCAACATGCTCTATCAGCACTCCCAGCTTCAAAGGTTACGTCTCTTAGCCTGAAGGTCTAGTCTAGGATCCCCCCCCCCTTTATGCCAACATTTTACCACTGAGTGTGATTCCTCCGCAGTGAAAGCATATACAACAGAATGCACAGGAAGGCCATCTGCATCTACCCCTATTAAATGTTCAATGAGCCATTGCCCTGGGCATAATCAGTTCACAGCCAGCCTTATCTGGCATAACAGCTTTATTAATCAAGGTACATAGCCATGTGTCTGGATTCTTGTTCTCCCATTGTATGGACTTGTCCATTGCCTTTAGTTTCCTGAACCTCTAGTCATATGCACCTGCACTGCCCTGTAATCTCTGATGCTCATGTAAAAACAAAAAATATGTAAGCATAGGTATTGCATGCTGAGGATCCCCCTCCTCTGTCACTACCATCAGACAAACAAAATCCCACACCAAGTTATCTTAGGTTTGGGCCCCTAATCCTGACAGACTTTCTCTTACCCAGAGCTGCCAACACCATTGTCAAATCCCTATATGCTAAGGTCTTAGCCTTGGATAGTACAATCTGTCACACCCCATCTGCATCCAATAACTTGAAAGTATTGATATAATGTCTGTTCCATTTCTACTTTAGTTTACAGCCCAGGGGATGTGCACTGTAATAAATAACCTTGTAGCCCCCAATAAAAAGCAATGCAACCCACCCAAGTCAGAAAAGGCCCATCCAGCAAAAGTTCAGTGCCTTCCATGTCTGTCTGTGGTCACAGAAAAGAAAGCTATTGAAATTGCCCTCATTCCTAATCTCACCTAGTTCTATTTGCCCATCCCCAGCTTGGTCTACCTTGTCCTGCAGCAGCAAACATTGAACTGTTGCTTATGACTAGGTGCACCCCAAATCTCTTACAATCATTTTTTACTTTCTAGGTTCAAAGTGTGCAAAAAATGTCAGATACTATGCACCATTTGACCTTGAACATGAGCCCCAACCAATTCAGCACAACTGAATTCATTACCAGTAGAAATTGTGATTATAACTGAAATCTCTAGAACATCACTGCATCCTTCTATTCCTCACATTCTCCATCACCTTCCCAGGGATGGGCCCTCAGGGGCCAGATTCCTCAGGGTTGCCCATTTCATTCTGCTTTTGTAGCTGTGTCTTGACTACCCTAGGATCTGTTTGTTACACCCTAGTGACATCTTCAAAACAGGCCTTTGCTTGTGAAATGATATCCGTTCATTGACACTTGAACTCTTCTAAATTAGCTGTGTTACAAATAAAAATATACCATTAAATATGAGAAAACCCACTGTGTTATAACCTCTCAGTAACTATCCTGTCTCATCATTCCTCTTTAACCTATTACTACCACCTGCTAAATAACATTATGATCCATCACCAAACTGTAGTCATAACTAACACATCTGAACACTAATGAAACTGTTTTGTTCACTAAACTATTTACAAGAGCTGTAGACTTGTGTCTAGACCAGTCGACAGTTCTTGAAAATATATGAGTAGATAAAAGCATTCAACTTTCTCTTTAGTGGCTTACTAACACTTTTTTTAGCTCATCCAAACTGTTTTTATGAATTTTTATGAAAAATGTTTACCGTTACTTAATGGGATTCTTATGTGGGTCCTAGCTTGTTCCAATTCTGAAGAAAAGCAAATGCCAAAAACAATGTCTTATTGCACCATCCTAGATGCAGACATTTGTTCTCTCTCTGAAAGGTAGAAAAAAGCACTGCGTCTCTTTGCAGTCTGAGCTAAATCCCAACTATTATTAAATGAGAAGCTCATAAGCCAGTAGAAATTGTGATTATAACTGAAATCTCTAGAACATCACTGCATCCTTCTATTAAGAGCAGAGGCACACAATGTGGGTGGAAAGACTTGAATGATAAATGAAGAGGTCAGTAACTATGAAAAAAGAATGACATTTCTTCAAATTTATTAATGGACAGCAGTCCTAAGACAAGAACTGAGATCTAACCCAAACTGAACAGTAGCAGCCCTTCAAAATGCTGCATATACAACAACTGTCTTGAGAGTGGCAGTATCAACACGTTACAGTAATTATTTGTAAGAAATAACTTGCATTTGGTACAACATCCATCTTAGTTATAGGCAAGGACAGAAACTAGGTTGGATGTGCTTACAAGTGAATTCCTTTTATTCATCTAGAACATGCCTGTCTGTTTACAAGAATATGTTTCTTGAAAATTGGGAGATTTAAGATAGATGTAAATGTCAAAATTTCTGTGTGATTAATCTCACACACACAGACAAACACACACACACACACACACACACACACACACACACACACACACACACACACACACACACACACACATACACACACCCATGACAGAGACACACACACAAGTGCACACTCACATGCAGACACATACATAAACACACAGAGACACACAAACACATACATGCACATGACAGGAACACACAAAAATGCGCACTCACATGCAGACACACATATACACACTCAGAGACACAGACATTCCTATTCACATACAAGTTCACACACACACACACACACACACACACACACACACAAACACACATATACAGACACACATGCACGCATAGAGACACACAAACATACATGTATACAGACACACTGACACACATGCACACAGACATACACAATAACTTAACGTTAAATTGTAATGGAAAATATTATTCATGATTTTAGGAGACTCATGACTCAGCAAGATAGGCAATGATAAACATAATGATATTTTTATAGGTTCATAGATTAGTACTAGGCTAGCTGTCTTTGTGGACAATTTTAAGCCCTGCTACTTACCCCATGGGAGAATCAAACCTTGCATCTGTAATGTAAACACTTTATCCATTAAGCCAACCTCCCAACCCTATGCCAACCCCCAACTATTATTTATAGTAATGGGCTACTAGTATTTGCCAACAGAAACAGCTGTACAAGTTTTAATAACTTGATTGGAGACTTTAATCACTATGTGGTTATTGCAATTTCCTGGCACTGAACTGGTTTGTCTAAGGTTAGCAGTACACAGGTTAAACTACCAGGGTAATGACACACTTGAAAAATTATTTGCATTTTATTCTGCCAAATAACTATAGAAATCCATATTAGTCCATCTTTTATTGCATGTCTGTGTAAACTAACTGTTAGAGTATTACAGAGGAGGGTCACAACCATATGCTTAGCTCCTTCCTCTCCTGTCTTTCCCAAGTAGTCCATGTGTCTGTAGATCCATAAAAATGGTGGAGCAGAGGGTGTGGCTGCTCTGGGTGCCAGTTTGTATGAGGTGGTGATCACATATGCTGCACTAATAAAACACAATGACTTGACTATTTAAAGTCCTATGGGACTGCTCTTTTCTTTCCAAAGGAGCAATGAGTTATTAGCTACATAATAAATACATTTTTATAAATATGCAGCACAACATGCATGTCTGACAGTTTGGTTCAGAGGGCTATGAGCTACTAAAAACTTTGGAGTGCTGTTCTTAGTTTGAGTTCTTCAATTTCTACAAACTGTGCAACTCTGAGAAAGTCACCACCAGATACTGCTCTCAGGTTATTCCAAAAAAAGGACACATATGTCCAATAGGTTACTTGGTTAACAAACAAAAAAAAGAACACTCAAAGTTTACAAAAATGCATTGATTTGTTTAGCTGCCTAATGCATTGTTCCTTAACAAAAAAAAATATGATTATTTACAAGTTATCAGCAAGTGAAAGCAATTCTTGAAAATTACACTTCTATCTGTCTGTGGACTGGTGAGCAGGTTATTGCTTGCATACCTTATAAATAGTGTTTGATGATCACATTATTTTTCTGTCTTTGACTTGCAACCTGATAGACTTTCTTTGTGCCATCTTCTGAGCCATGTTCCCGTAGCTGATATAGGGCCTTTGATGCCTTGTCCTTTGCTATTGCAACTGCTCTCTGAGTCCCTTGATTAGCTAACCAGTTTTCTTTCTTAGCTTCACCCATCCTTTCCATCCCCCAATTTTTTGCACTTCTTCTTTCACTTAACAACATGCTACACTTCTGCATTCCACTATCAGCTTTCCTTACGTACCTTAATTCTGTACCTGGCCTGGCTACATTTCCTTTGACCAGTCTTCATACATGCTGATTGGTACAGATGTCATTCTTCTTCAACTCCACGCTACTTCCAAGTCTTCAGACTGATCTCTGTTGGCCTTGAAGAGAGACTTGGCTTGAGATTCAAACCAGAAGTCTTGCATTATCATCACCATCATTATTAATTTTCTAACCTGCTTGTCCCTGGAAGGATCATGCTGGTAATGACAAGAGCAGACAAAAATGAACAATTCCAGCAGGCTAGGGCTGAGTAAATGAAGTCAATGGCACCGACCATGTAAAAACGATGGCATCTTACATGTCAGAGTTAAATTTTCACAAACTTTAATCTATAGTAACAGCACGCAAAGTTTTCAGGATAATTCCCTTTTTCAATGAATATTAAAACACACAAGTCTAACTCATCATCTTATACACCCATGACCCTAACAACCAATAGGATTCATTTTTATCTAAAGTTTGTATTCATTCCTTAACATTTAAAACAGCAGCATTATAAATAATTATAGCATCAGTAAATAAGATAAAAGTAACTCAACAAATATAATACAATACCAGTAAACATGACCGCATGCCTTCATTTTCATTACTTAAGCCTCATTTGTCTGCTTTTTAAAATAGGTTTCAGGCTGACATACGTATTCAACCCTGGTTCTTTGCCAGCCTGTAACCTTAAAATGTATTTGTATTCTGCACTCTCTGTTTCATTTAGATATCACCTCCTTTTACTTTGGGTAGAATTTTTTGCATGACTCTAAACTTAAAAATATGTGATGCACTATTTTTTAACATGTTTAGCCAATTAATTGGTCATAATCTCTCTTTTGATTTCTGACAGATTCTCTGAGATTCTTTCATAGGTTCATAGGTGGGTACTAGGCTATCTGCCCAAAGGCATTTATAAGCCTAGCCAGAATGTGTTGGCTTTTGCCGCCCCCTTACATTAGTTCCTTGTGCCTCTGTCCAGCAGAGCCACTGAAGTGATCCCCGGGGTAAACTTTTCTGTTTCCCATCCACTCGTCAAGGTTTCTTTTGAAGAGTGTTAGCGAGGAGCTCTGCCTAATGTAGATTGGGATCTTGTTCCTAAGCATGGGAAGTCTGTGGGACAGGAATCTATCCCTCCAGCACGTCCTATTTATTGTTGTGGTGAGGTTTAGATCCCTAGATCTAACTTTCTATTGCATTTCCCTACATAAAAACTTTTACAAGCACTACAGACAGCTTGATAAATTATGTTCTTAATATTATATGTAGCAGAGCAAGTGAATTCATA
Source organism: Protopterus annectens (assembly GCF_019279795.1). Classification (NCBI taxonomy): domain Eukaryota; kingdom Metazoa; phylum Chordata; order Ceratodontiformes; family Protopteridae; genus Protopterus; species Protopterus annectens. The sequence goes on along the minus strand of NC_056732.1, from coordinate 1,147,627,923 downwards.
AATTCTTTTACTATTTGGATGTTCAAACGTAACATCCACTGCTAAATGCTTACAAGAAGAACAATTGTAGCATGGGATGGTTCCTTGTCTTTTAATTTCTACACCTTCTGACATACTAATATTCATTTCTTTATAACACATTCTTTGTTTAAGGCTTTGACATTACTTATAGGCAACTGTGGGGTTTTCCCTATAATTTTAGTCTGCTCTGGTAGGGCACTCGGGTCCCTATTATATTAGTGAATGCACTGAATTGCAAACGATGTTTAGTCGAATGCCATTACGTGAAATGGCAAAATACTGAAAGCACAGAAGGGAAAAAAAATCACTGGGCTGTTTTTGGGACTTTGCCATTTCCTCCACTGTGGTGCGATCTCGGAGTTGTTTTGGATTTTTTTTTTTACGGATCAGTGATTTTTTTCCCTGGGAAAAAAATCGCTGATCTATGTGTTTGACATTTTGTGTTTTTGGGGATTGTGGATCGATTATATAGTGTTTGCAATTCAGTGCATTGGCTAATATAATATAGACCCAGGCACTCAGTTTACTCCACTTATTTCTTATTATATTAATAATCCCATCACTATTATTACTATAACGTGTAATGTATCTCACATTACTATTCTGTTTTTTATTCAGTGTAGTTCCTATTTGATGACAATAAGCAAAATATGGTTTAGCTTGCCCTTCTCTGTCTTTAGTAACATAGTCTGACATCTCATTTAAAGGGGCTTCATCATATTCCCTAGCTTGGAATTCTTTTTTACTGTAACTAACTGTTGATCATATAACTCTGAATCTGTTGTAAGTCTACTCAGTCTAAGAAACTGACTTTTGACTGTGCCGTTAAATACATGTCTGGGGTCTATACTTTTTGTATGGACAAATCTGTTCACTTGAGCTTCTTTTCTAAAAATATTACTAGATATTTCATCATTTTGTTTTCTTAGCATGATATATAAGATGCATAGCCGGCCTTAAGCATAAGCCAACTGGCAGCTGCCTAGGGCGCCGGTCGAGCAGGGGCGCTTTTCTAGTATTTATTTGGTGTAAGTAGACCAGGATGGGGGCACTGGGTGATGTGGTGGGGGGTGCCATGGAGCCCTTTTGCCTAGGATACCAGTTGACCTAAGGCCGCTCCTGCTAAGATGCTGTCTTTTTAAATTTTAAAGAATTAATTCCAACTTTAGATAAGAATTAATTTTATTGGTTGTTAGGGTCATATACCGTGTATAAATGATAAGTTAGGTTTGTGTGTTTTAATATGCATTGTAAAAGGAAATTATCCTGAATGCTTTGCATGCTATTGCTGTAGATTAAAGATGGAGAAAATGTAACTCTGGTATCTGAGATCGCACCTCTTTTACACAACAACCAGAACAGGTCTAACCATACTTCTGAATGACTATCAACAGTCTACAGCTCATCCTAAGGAATCAGCAAGTATTTCATGGCAAGCTTAGAGATAAGACTGCCATCAGTATGCCCTGGGTATGCCCACACAACCTCTTTCCAGTTGGCTGTGCCTGGTAAACTTCCTATTGGACATCTCCAGGAAGCATCTTTACAAGGTACTCACACTACCTCTGATGCCTCTTCTCATCGTGGAGGAGCAGGAACAATACTCTGACGTCCTTCCAGATTGTCAAGCTTCCGAATGTATCACAGTGAATGAGTCCAGCTAGCCTGTGAATGAATCATATTTCTGCAAATCAAAGTGCAATCAAATTCCTTTTTACAACCACAAACCCATGGACAACATGGTCAGTACAAGCTGCATTGTGCTGATACTGGTGCACTGATATGTCTGTTAGTCTTATAGTTTTATATACCCTCACTCATGAACAGCATATTAAGATACTTAAACTCTTTCACACTGTTGAGTTGATCTCCTTTCACCCACAGATAGCAATCTGTCCTTTTCTAAGACAGAACAATGACCTCTGATTTGGAGGTGCAGATTTTCATCCCGTATGATTTATACTTAGCAGTAAATTGCTCCAGTCAGTGCCAGATATTGCATTCATTCAAGCAAATGCATACAGTTTTAACTACATCTTCAGTTATTTTACTTTCCTTAATGACTTCCATTTACCTGTAAATCTAACAGTATAATGATTACAGTATGCTTTCTATCAGGAGAATGAATGGTTAGTGTTCTTGAAATTCAAAGTGTTGCTATTTATCAGACAGAATTCTCACAACTATTGTCTTTGTAATACACATTCTTCAGCAGGCCTAATGATCTTATCATAGTCAATTAAATTTCATAGCCCTTCCTAGTGCTGTCCTTCAATACATCGGTAATTTCACCTGGGCAGTTAATTAGCATTAAACTAAAAATAAGCTACATGGTCATAAACTACCTTTGTACATTTTGTTAGTGCTCTGAATATGTTGGTTGTTCACTGCAATATTTTTCATTGCAGAGATACAGGAGTAGACTGTCAGTGTTAACTTTCAATTGATCCTAACCAGCAACCTGCATTCATTTAAAAAAACAACATCATTAGTGTTGCAAATGGACACCTTGTCTCTGTGCCAATGTGCCGACAAATGAGGCATGGTCAGCTCATAATATTAATACCCTTAATATGAGAGGTGTCCAGATGTGCTGGACCATTTTCTGATTGTAATATGCATTGTTTCTCAAAGTGCACTGATGAAAACTGAACACTTTTCTTGCATTGTGTATAATGTCAGCATTATTCTAGGTGCCAAAGTAACCCCAGAACAAGGCCTTGAACTTCAACATCTTATAAAACACGAACATTGAACATTTTACTTTCAGGCTGGCAGCACATTTTTCCTGAAATGTTCTCATTTATTCAGCATTCTCTTTCTGAATCTCCTTTTTAAGAAAAATTCTCCTAGGTAAACAATGTCATGGTAACTAAATTGTTTGAAACTTAGACTAATACAAGATGTAGAGCCAAGACAAGATTCAGTATCATTTATTACCCAGCAGCAAGTATATGTAGTACATTACTTCTCTTCAAATATTCATAAACGATATTTTCAACTAGCAGTGAAGATTTTATGTTGTAAGCTTGACTGTAATCTGGAGGCACCAATAAACCTAACATCCATGTCTAACATCAGTAGTTATACTGTCTGAGATCAAAAGCTACACTTGTGTTATGATTTTTATAAATTAAATTATATTGCTGATGAAATTTATCATTTGCACTATTCTTTCATCTATGCATATAGAATCATGTTCTTTTATGAATATTTCTGGATGCATTTCTTCTTTAGTTCACCAGAAAATGCTTTAAAGCAATGCAGCCAGTAGATGGCAGAGGAAATTAGGAGTTGAGTAGCACGACTCATTCATTTATTTGATTATTGTTTCTTATAAACAGTTGTATTAATCTTTCTGCTTTTACTTGCCAGTATTTTTATGTAGCAGTACAAATGTAAACACAAGAAAAGAGAGAAACATCAGCATTTCAACATCTAGTTGCAGTGAAAAACAGGTTTGTGACTGGGTATTAACACTCATTTTGACTACTTTGATTGCATCTGTAAAGCTAGATATCCCAAAGCCATCTAACTTGGTCTCTTTGAAATGCAAAATTTGCATGTGAAAACTAATATATAGATTGATGAAATTAACTGGACCTGTCAACAATCAAAGCTAAATAATGACTATTCATCATTAAGCCTAGCATATTTGTCATTGTTCTCTACTACTTAAAACATTGAATTTTAGCTTGGCCTACTGGTGTTATTTGCCTATGATCAGTTAAAATGAAAGGGGTATAAGTGGCTGAGTGTACTGTGCCACAAACCTGATGACCCAGTTGGAATCCTATCAGTCCCAAATGAGCACTGAGTTACCTGCTCCTTAGGAAATGATGTTGCATAAATGCATAAACTGCTGATCCTGTAGAAGGAGCCTCACATGAATAACATTGTTTGGTATAGCTCTGTATTCACATATAATTAATTTCCTCTGTTGGAAAAGATCAAACTCAAAAATTAAGAGTATTTGGAATGAATTAAATGAAGAATTACCACTTTTCATTTACTACAGAATGTTTAGTTTTAAGATGTTCTAAAGTGTTAGAAGTCCTTACACATTTGCTTTGACACCTTAGATAGGGCATGTAATATAGAGCATGCAGACCCAAAATAGCCAAAGTTTCTTTCGGTTCCCATTTACAGCAGAGCACTAAATGATTCAAAACATGTATTTGCCCAGTCTGAAACAAGAACATCTGGATTTATTTTTATGCTACCAGTGATCCTTGGAAGCCTGTCTAAATAATGTTTGGTGCTTTTATTTATTAATTATTATATATTTTTGTTGTTTTTTTTCTAGACATTCTTAATTTTGTTCAACACTTTCACTGCTATGAATTAGAAGTGTGGTGGCTTATTGTTAAGATTTCTGCCTCACAGCTTCTGAATCAGGACTTCAGTCCTGACTTCACTTCACTGCTTTTATTCATTTTGCCTATTATAGTCATGTAATTTGCATTTTCTCCTTATGTCTGTACAGATTTTCTATGGGTAATTTAGTTCTCTCTTACTACCTGAAATCATAACCATTTATTTGCTGTGCTGAACTGTCCACATAAAAAATAATGCCTAGAATCAATAAAACCACCTTTAGTAATACTGAATTACTGGGTGCTTTTATCTCAAAATATACAAATGAACAAATATTCAAAACTTTCATGTGATATATATATCCTCTTGAAACCAATGATATGATATGCAAAACTCCAATTACATCAAAATGAAAAGTAAAAACAGCCAATGATCATTCACTTATCCATAGGTGATCTCTCTATTTTAGCACCTTATTCACTTAAAATCATCAATCCCGCATGCACATACACACAAACACACACACACACACACACACACACACACACACACACACACACGCACACACACACGCACACACTTACACTCTCTCTCACACACACGCACACACACTTACACTCTCTCACACACACACACACACACACACACACACACACACACACACACACACACACACACACACACTCTCTCTCTCTCTCTATATATATATATATATATATATATTCATATGTGTATTTTAAAAAGTGTTCAAAATCTATACATAAAACTAGTAATGTGCAAAAAAAAAAAAGATTAGAACTACTGTCAGTGTCTGCAGGAATAAAGGTGACATAATCATTTTAGCTTATGTTCTTTAAATTAGTTAATCATTAACTCACGGAGGTGGTGAGCCTCTACCTTTAATTGCCAACTTATTTCATCCTTTTCTAAGATATTGTTGCAATCACAACCAAAATAATTCATATCAATATTTTGTAAACCACTAGGTGTTTTTTCTGTAAATTAACATGCACCTTTCGATAAGGCATTGTCCTTGTTGTTTACAAATGTTCATAACCTTGCTCTGCCAGTTTGCATGTGGTTTTACCCATGTGAAAACAATAATTTATCAAGAACATTCTGACATGAACTATAATAACAACTTTTCAAATAATGTGATTTCTCAAAAGTATACTGTTTTCTATTTTACATGCTGCTATATAAGGTCCTTTTTCTATGAATTGTGAATAATGTCAAAATTCATATTAGAACACATCATTAGCTCTATTGGACTTTGGGCTAACATTCTTATTGTAAATGCATAATAAATGCTTTACCCCATGCATGGCTCCCTTCAAATGACCTATGGTATGATCCCAGTTACTCTTATTGGGGGTAATATATAATTATAGACCATTGGATGAGTAAGGACAATCTATTACAAAATGGGATAGTTTAATTTGAGCCCAACTGGCTAGGCTTAAAATGACCCCCCCCCAAAAAAAAAAAAAAAACGCTAGCCTAGTACTTACCTATGAACCTATAATACAAAAATCAGGCATATACTTTTTGTAAATAAAACAGCACTCCCTTCCAGTGAAAGACTGCCAGAGGTCACAGGTGAGGTAACCTCTCTACTCTCTCTTACTAATGTGAAAACTGGGGAGATTAATGTGCTGCATTGAGTTATTGTTCAATAACTCTGCAACCTTGCTACTCACTCGTATTGGTATGAAAACTAAGGAATTCAGTGTGTTTTCCTGTCTTGTTGTTCAATAATGCTGCTTCAATCTACATTTCATTTCTTTTAAAGTTGTTGTACAAGACCAAAATCTCTTTTAAACCTAAAGTTAATGTGTCAAAAGTTTGAGTAAGTTGTGTAGCTCTCTGTTAGAGTGAATACCACTGTAAAACTGTGATTTGGATTTCATCAACTTTACAGCATTCATTGGATTGTGCTGAGTTCCATACAACTGATATGTCAAGCCATATCTTATCCAAATACGCGGTTTCTCAGCGCTTCTGTGGATCACTAGTGATATCTACATTGCTTACGGTACTTATTTCCTTGTTTCACTTGAAAGAAAGTTACTGTTTGTCGTTTTTGCATTTAAGTTACCTGTAACACATTGCACTTAAGTTACCTGGCACTTGCTCACTAAAGCAATTATATAAGTCAGCAATAAAAATTAAAAGCACTACACCCTCACTCCCCACTGGCCCTTGTTTTCAATTATAAAGGAATTCCCAATATTATTCTAGCATGTCCAAAGGTCAGTTGTCAATCTCCTCTCCAGTCCAGCTGGTGAATCTGGGAATCTTGAGGCAATGTTACAGCTGCCTCATGTACACAGACAACCCGCTCCTCCTCCCAACAAATTCCAACACATGTGAGAGATGCAGCCATATAGCCAAACTGGAGGCTAAGCTCTCTCAACTCAGTATTGGCATAACCAGTCAGGAGGAGAAGGAAACCACACTCACTACAATTCCAGTCTCACATAGACCTACCACGAAAGCAAACCAAAGACATAATCACACAAAAACATACTCGGAGGCTCTAAATAAAGATCTGCCTAAGCAGCAGAGACCTCCAAAGCAGACACCCAAGCAGCCGCTACCCCAAAACAAAACACGTGCAACACATATCTCACAAAGCCAGTGTGCCAAACAGTCACAGCCCTTAAGACTAAACAACACACCTGATACACTTGTAATAGGTGACTCTATCGCCAGGCACACTGACGTCCCGCTCACCAGGCTGAACAAGGAGAGGGTCACGGTGAGCAGCCTGTCAGGCGCTAGGATCCGGCACATAACACAAACACTCAGGTCACTCCAAGGCAAGTACAAATATTACTCAGTCATTGTCCATGCTGGTGTGAATGACCTGAGACGCACCTCCCTGGACTACATGAAAAGAGACATAGAGGAGCTCTCTGAGCATGTAGCCCAGGCCAGTATGACCCTCACCTTGAGTAGCATCTTACCCTCACCAAGAATGATGCCACAATATGAAGACAAGATGATCAATTTCAACAATTAGCTTAAGTACTGGTGTCATTCAAAGGGGATCCAATGCCTGTCAGCTTGGGATGATATGCTCGACAAGCCACAATGTTTTTGCTAGGGACAGTTTGCACTTGTCACCCCTGGGCTTTCGGATACTGGCAAAGGCTCTTGCTACTCCCATAGTGCCTTTTTTAGGCAAGGCTCAAAAGACAAACCCACCTCCATAGGTATCACAAGGGATAAGAAACTAAGAGTAATGCTACTCAACGCCAGAAGTCTAAACCTCAAGATGCACGCACTTGAAACTCTCCTTAGCATGGAGAACATCGGTATCTGTGCAGTAACAAAAACCTGGTTCAGGGCTCCCGAGAGCACCCCAGCACTACCAGGTTATACCTCATACCATGCTTTTCAGCCCCAAAACTTGGACTGAACCACAAAAGGAGGGGGAGTATCGATATTCATCAAAGATACCCACACCTCCAGGTTGGTGGCAAAGCACGAAGCATCAGAGACTATCCATGTGCAACTAACAGTGGGTAAAACTGCCCTCCAGTTTATAGCCTGCTACAGACCACCCTCCCAAACCCAGGAACCCCACTCGGCCTTCCTGAGAACACTGGAAAATATGAAGGTCTCTACAAACACCATTATATTAGGCGACTTTAACTACCCAAACATAGACTGGGAGCATTACTCTAGCTCCAACACCCTAGCCCAAAGGTTCCTAGAAATTATAAACTCAGATGCTATGGAACAACTTGTTACCATTCCCACAAGAGGGGAAAACATACTGGACCTGATCATCACCAGCATGGGGACACTATGCTCCAGACCAGAAGTGTATCCCTCACTGGTAAGATTAGACCATAAACTAATCTCACTGGATATTCACATCCCGACCCCACCCCCTGCCCAGAAAACCACAGTGAAAAACTTTTCTAAAGCAAATTTCACACTCCTCAAAACCGAGGTGGAATCCTTCAAAGCCCCCAGGCCTGTGGAAAATACTGCCCAGACCACAGAATCCTTTATAAACGCATTCTATGAACACCTTCAGGAATGCATGGATCATGCGATCCCAAATAAAACCAAGACCAAATCCTCCAAAGGCAGACGTCCTGTCTGGTGGACCCCAGCCATAAACAAACTATACAATAGAAGGAGGAAGCTACTAAATGATAGAGCAAAATCCCAAAAAGGAAAGGCGTCACTGATCAGTATTAGCAAAAAACTACGGGCACTCATAAAATTGTGTAAGGCCAGCTTTGAGAGAAAAATTGCACAGGACACTAAGGATAATCACAAGGCTTTCTTTAGTTATGTTAGAAACCTGGGTGGTAATTCCCAGTTATGCTCAGAATTAGTCCAAAATGACAAAAAATAGGCCGAACCCACAGACATTGCCAACATCCTAGCTGACAGGTTCAGTGCAAACTTCTTCCCCCCCTCCCCACCAAAAGGGCAAATATCTATCCCATCAGGGTGCTGCCCCTCTGACATCTCAGATGCTCAGGTAAGAGCCGCCCTCTCCAAAGCAAAAAACACAGCATCAATGGGACCAGACGGTGTCCCAGGCTGCGTCCTACATGAACTCCAAGAAGAGCTAAACCCAAACATAAAACTACTGTTCAATCTCAGCCTTACTACAGGATATGTGCCCAAAGAGTGGTGTACAGCAACAGTGGTCCCTCTCCATAAAGGTGGTGCCTCAAAAGATCCTGGAAACTATTGCCCCATAAGCCTGACTAGCTTGGTCTGCAAAGCTATGGAAAAGATCATCATGGACCTCATAAATAAAGATATTGGGGACCTACAGACACTGGATCCCACCCAGTTTGGCTTTGTTAAGGGCAGATCCTGCCTCTTAAACCTGGTTGATTTCTTTGAAACAGTCACCAAGGCCATTGACGAGAGGAAGGTGGTCCACACAGCCTACCTGGACCTCACAAAAGCCTTCGATATAATACCCCACTCGGGCATTATAGATAAGCTCACCAGCATAAATATAAACACCTATGTCACTAGATGTATTGCAAACTGGCTCAAGGACAGAACCCACATGGTTAGAATTGCTGGAGCCATGTCAGACTCCAAACCAGTTACAAGTGGTGTCCCACAAGGCTCAGTCCTGGGACCTCTCTTGTTCGGTATATATTTCTCGGAGGTACAGGCCAACATGGAAGGACTGTGGCTGACCAAGTTCACAGATGACTGCAAACTGGGCGCCATAACCGACTCTCCAGCCGACACAAGCATCCTCCAAAAGGGCCTCATAGAAACAGACAACTGGTGCCAGAGCCATGTCCTCAAGCTAAATGCCAAAAAGTGTATAGTCATCCCCTTTGGCAAAAACAAAGTGCCCACAAATTACCACATAGGTGGTAATCCATTAAGTACAGAAGAAGTAATTAGGGACCTGGGGACCCAAGTTGATAGCAATCTCTCATTTGACAACCACGTGGCCAAAGTGGTTAGAAAAACATTTTATATAGCCCACCTAATCATGAAGGGATTCACATCTAGATCAGGGGAGGTCATCATGCCTCTTTACTCATCCCTCATCAGGCCCAATAATTGAGTACAATGCCCCTTTTGGGATGTACCTTACCAGACACCTGCAGCAACTGGAAAGACCCCAAAAGTACCTCACAAAGAGGATCAAAGGGCTCATACAGATGCTATATGCTGCCTGGTTAAAGAAACTCCAGCTCTACTCAGTGGCATACCACCTGTTCAGAGGCGATCTGTGCCTGACGTATAAAGCCATGTCCAACCCGGAATTAATGGACATGCTGCACCTCAGAAAATCCAAATCCCATCGAGCTACGCGCTCGAGAGACTTGAACCTTAGCACTGAATTAAATAGGACATGCTGGAGGGACAGATTCATAACCCAGAGGCTCCCTTCACTCTGGAATAAAATCCCAGTCCAGGTTAGGCAGAGTCCCTCATTGACTCTCTTCAAGAGGAATCTTGATGAGTGGATGGGAGATCGTAGGTTTACCCCGGGTATCACTTCTGTGTCACTGTTGGACAGAGGCACAGTATACTAACCACGAAAAAGGGCATAGCAAAATGAATTTAAAATGGGTGGCGAAAGCCAAACACATTCTGACTAGGCTTATAAATGCCCTAGGGCAGATAGCCTAGTATGAACCTATGAACCTATGAACCTAAATGTGCCCCGCTCTAAGGAGCATAACTTGGAGCAATGCAGAGACAACAAATAACTTGTAATGTCAAGGCAACTCCAATCAGTCATGGCAAAAACATATTCAAACAAACCTCATCCAGACAGTAGTATATATAAATATATATATATATATATATATATATATATATATATATATATATATATATATATATATATATATATGCATTGTCAATGCATGTCTCTTAAAGGTATACAAGCGCAATGAAATGTGTCAGTAATACATGGACATTACTTGCTGAAGAAAATTTTATATCAGCAATAGTCCCAAAAAGCGACAAATATCCACAAACAATTATGGATATCTTCATAAAATGCAGAAGTACAAATATGAACATAGCCCCCATTATTTGCAGACTCCATTGTAATTTGCAAAATTTTCAATAAAAATGAATTAAGATGAAAAGGAATCAAGACCACATCACCATGGCTAACATTAGCTAACAAGTAATGCATATGTTCGAGGAAATAGGTTGATAGAAAAGAAGCTGTGTGATGAGGGTGAAGTTGAGGAGCACACAAGAGAGATGATGGAATAGGAAGGTTAGATGGAGAGGCAGGGGAGTATGGGCAGGTTTTTTTTTTTTTTTGCTGGGAATAGGCCCCATTTTTTTTTTTTTTTTTTTTTGAGAATAGAAGAATGGAAAAGACATGGAAAAAGGAGGTGGGGAAAAGTGTAAATGCAAACATAAAACAAATATCACAAGACATGAAGGACAACGATTTTTAATACACATAAAGGATGGGTAAGGTACACAGACAGCACACATATGGACTATACAAAGCTGGTAAAGGAAAAGTGACAAATGGAGAAGGGATGCACACCAACTATGGTGCAACTAAAAAAATGTATATGTATTAATGCAAAAAGCTGTACTGAGATGTTGAAAACCGTGTGACAGTCAGACGAAAAGGAATATAACTGATGGTAGGTGTAGAACAGAGCATATGTTGTAACTTTAAGAAGCATTTCAAAGTGAGGACACATGCATAAAAATATAGAGCACAAGCAGGCAGCAGTGCCATTTTGAGAGAATAGTCAGAGTGTTAACATGTATGAGTGCAATAGTCAGTCTACTTATAAGTTTAAGTTACTAAGCCACAATCCTGATGTGTTTGTATATAATAAAGCTGCTTGAACTGAGCCCATAACTGTTTATCTGTTTTATCCTGACCAGACAAGTGACATGGTGTCAGAACCAGGATTCCTGAACAACATGGTACCTTAAGCGGTGTGTCTGAACAGAAATAGAACATACTCCGTTTATTAAATTCCAAAGCAAAACAACAGGTGTACAAATCAAAATGACCAAATAGAGGCATATACAGGAATGACTAATCCCAACCTACTCAAACAATTAAAAAAAGGTCAGAAACAAACTTCAGGTAAGCAAAACTCACATAAATTATTTATTTTATAGAGAAAATGATAAGAAGCATTTACAAAGTACAAAACACATTATTATCAAATGAATAGCACAAAATGCATTATTGATGAAACAAAATACTCAAAACCATGATATTTCATAGAATTATTAAAAATACTTATGAGAGCATTCAGAGTTACTTCTGATTTGCATAACAGTCATTTACTGTGTGCAAAGTACAGTTATTTCACAAAGTGCAGTCATTTCAAAGTGTTTCTTACACTGATAACTGGTGATTTCACATGGTATACTGATTTCAAAGTGTTCTTGCTCTACAGAGACCTATTTTACAAGTTACAGTTATTTTGAAGAGTCTGTTGTACTACTGAGCATAATTCAGGTTTCTGGCACAAATGTCTGACATATATGTGTATATGTTCATACATAATTCCAAGGGTCTTTATTACTGTGTGTTGGCATGGCAAAGGCAATTTGCAAACCCAGTCCACTTGTGTTTTGATCATAATATTGCAGAAAATTGGAGAGTATTTCATCAGGAATATGACATTTTCAAACAAACAGCTTTTTATGTTAAAGATGCACATACGTGGACATTTATTTTGCTTAACTTAGTGGGGTGAGAAGCTATTGAAAGAGAGCATTCATTTGTGTATACCAGCAGTATATACAGGAGAAGGGGAAAACCATCATATTGTTGTACAGGCTGAATCAAGGGAGGATGCTAGATACGTGAAACATAAATTTAGAGAAATACGTAACCCTCAGACAAATGTTGCATGGGAGAAGCACTTATTTTATACAAGAAAACAAAAGCCAGGAGAAATTTTTGCAGCTTATATTACTAACTTGAGAAACAAGCCTAAAATGTACAGATCTGGTGATTTGAAAGACAAGTTGATAAAGGATAGGTGTGTATGTGGTGTTAAAAATTCTTCAGTGAGAAAACCTTTGCTTCGAGACAGTGATTTAAGGTTGAGTAAAACCATATAGATTTGTCAAATTCACGAGCTTACAGAAAGGCACACTAATATGCTTGAAAGTGATAAGAGCATGGTTTCAGAAGCTTCTAGAACAAATGTAGACAGCATACTCTGTGTGTAGTTAGCACATGGCTAACAGAAACAGGCTTGAGCACATGGCAGCTGCAGCCCTTGCAGGATTTCCAGGGAGAGCCTGTAACTCTCCAGCGAGTTCTAAAGCTAGTTCAGTAAAATGGACATGTCAGTGCAGCACAAGGGTGAGTCAGCAAAACACAAGTCAAGTCTTATTGTTAGCTGTCATAATTGTGGTGCCAATCACAAGTCTAAAAGAGAAAAGTGATTAGCATTTGGTCAATAATGCCACAGCCGTAAAAACTGGAACCACTGTCAAAAGTTTTGTAAATCAAGCAAGCCTCATTCATTTATTAAGAAAGGTAAAAAAAATCAAGTTGATGATATAGAAAGCTTCATCTCTACTTTGCATGTAGATAGTGTATCAGTGGTTGGTGAAAAGGTTAATGCAGTAGATTTTGTACTGTCCTGATTAACAGTAAGCCCATGGAGCTCAAAGTGGACACTGGTTCAAAGTACAATGTTATGTCAACAGAAAGATTAGCTAGAGTAAGAACTGGTGAACTACTTAATTTGGCCAATTGTTCGAAGCTTGTTGCTTATGGAGGTGAAAATTTTCATACTGAAGGTTCAGTAGTGCTTTTCATGTTATTCAGCTGGGAACAGTTACAGCTTGCAATTTTATGTAGATAGAAGACTTGTGCAGTCATTATTAGGTCTCAGCACAGTTTAAGAATGAAACTGATTTTTTTTACCAAAGAAGTCCATCATGTAAACACATGTCCTAGTTCCACTTTCACCTATGCTATTTTTTAGGAGTATGCTGATATTTTGTAAGACAAGCTAAGTAAACTTCCAGTTATATATGCCATAAAATTAGACCCAGAGGTCAGTCCAGTGGTCAGATCAATGAGAAGAGTTTCAATAGCTATGCAGGACAATGTCAAGGTCCAGTTAGATGAAATGGTGTAGCTAGGTGTGATTTGTCCAGTTACAGAACTGAGTGGGTGTCTTCCATGGTAGTTGCTCATAAGAAAAGCTTTGCTGAAATCAGAATATGTATTGACACAAGAGACTTAAACAAAGCATTAAAGATACCTTACCATTTTATATGTACAGTCGAGGAAGTTGCTACCCTCATGCCAAATGCCACTGTTTTTTCTGTCTGAGATGCAAACAGTTCATTTTGGCAAGTAATGCTTGATCCAAATCTTCACTACTGACTACATTCAGTACGTCATTTGGTAGATACAGATTTCTCAGAATGCCTTGTGGAATAAATTCTGCCAATGAAGTCTTCCAACGTGCAATGGATCAAAGTTTTTCAGGCTATCCATGTGCTATAATAGTAAATGATTTACTAGTTGGAGGTAATGGTGAAGCAGAGCATGACAGAAACCTCTTGTTTGTTCTGGACAGAGCATAAAGTGAATCTAAAGCTCAGTCCTCTGAAATGTAAATTTAGGCTACCAGAAGTTACTTAATGTAGATCATTTATTTACCAATACAGGCTTATGACCAGATCCTTCCAAACAGCAATTCTTGAGATGCCAGCTTCAGACAATGTCCAAGCCATACAGGGTTTCTTGGTATGGTTAATTATTTGGGCAAGTTTATACCAGATTCAGTGAATTATCAGTACCTTTAAGAGAGCTGACACACAAAAATGCTATCTGGTCATGGTTGAAACAACACCAGAGAGCATTTGATGACCTGAAACAGAAAATTGCCAGTCCACCTACATTAAGATACTATGATGTCCACAAACCAGTAATTCTTTCCTGTGATGCTTCAAAGTTCGGTCTTGGTGCAGTAATTCTTCAAGAGGGCAGACCAGTAGCCTATGCATCTAGAACTCTTACACAAACTGAGATGCAGTATGCTCAGATTGAGAAGAAACTTTTAGAAATTATGTTTGCATGTTTGAAGTTCCATGATTATATTTATAGCCGAGCTATCCAAACTGAGACTAATCATCAACCTCGTCACTATTTTAAAGAAGTCTATGCATACGGTTCCAGCAAGACTGCAAAGAATGATGCTCAGATTACAAAATTTCAACTTCAAAATGGTCTATACAAAAGACAAACTTCTTTATCTGGCTGATACCTTATCCAGATCACCCAGAAATACCACATAAAAGCTTGATGTAGAGAATTTTGACTTTGATGTCATGAAAGTGCATAATTTTTCTACCACAAGACTTTGAGCAAGTTGATCATACAAAGACTGATCCAGTTTTGCAAAAGCTCAACCACTTCATCATTGTTGAATGGACATCAAAGCAATCTTGTGTACCAACAGAAGTGCAACCTTATTTTCCTTACAGAGATGAGATGTTGATGGAAGATGGTATCATTTTCAAAGGTCCTTAAGTTATTGTTCTTACTTCCTTACAACAAGAGTACATCCAGATTTTGCATCATGGCCACCAAGGTTCCAAAGCTACCAAAAGAAGGTTGAGAGGATTAGTATTTTGGCCTTCTTTGTCAAAAGGCATTGATAAAGTACTTTCATCTTCTTCTGTATGCAATAGTACCAGACTGCATTTGCAAAAAGAGCCACTTCAGCTAAGCCAAATTCCTGAACTACCTTGGTCAACAGTAGCCACTGACATACTCAAGTGGAATAATCAGAATTACTTAGTGTTGATAGACTCTTATTCTAACCGGTTTGAGTTTGATCTGCTACCTAACATCCAGTACTGCCATTACCATGTTGAAACATCACTTCTCAGTCCAAGGTAGTCCATACAAAGTTTTTTCTAACAACGGTCCCCAGTTTAGCAGTCAGCTATTTCAGAAATTTACAAAGGAGTGGGACTTCATCCATGTTACTAGTAATCCTGAGTCCCCACAATGAAACGTCCTAGCTGAATGTGCAGTACAAAGTGCAAACCAATTACTACAGAAGTCAAAGCATGACAATACTGATATTTTCTTGAATTTGCTTAATCTCAGAAATATGCCCCATGACAATTTACTTAGCTTAACTGCTCAGCGACTTTATCTAGGCAAACCAGAACAACCTTGTCTATAAATTCCAGTTTGCTGGTGGCTACTGCTAAAAACACCAGAGCAATCAAGGCCTAACTATTTAAAAAGCATTCATTTCAGAAGTCCAACTCTGATAAAATGAACAGATTTCTTCATCCATTGAAGGAAGGAGAGATAGTGAGGATGCAAACGGTGAAAGGTTTTGATCGAATTGGTTAAGTGAGAGCTGTATGTGCTGAGTCGAGATCTTACTTAGTAGAATATGAGGATCTAGAATATAGAAGAAATTGCAGGCATCTTCTTCCAGTGTCTGAATCGATATTGCAGCATCATACCTGTGATACAGACTCTATATCTCAGAGCAACCCAATGTTCCTGTTGAAAGACATATCTCGTACCTTTTCCCATTCCTGATGATGTCTCTGATGCTCCTGAAGTTGAACATTCATTAAAGGCAGTCCCTGTTGCTAGACCCAGTTCTAATTTTTATGTCAAATGATCAGGTTGCATTTCTAGATCTAGTGTAAAATACACAGCAACCTGGCCATGATTGTTTCATTTGTAATTAGTTCTGTATAATTGCATGCCAAAGAATCATTCCTGTACAATTGCATGTCAATAAATGCTGTCAATTTTTCTGTGTATGACTTTCTTAAAAAGGGAGAATGTAGAATAGAGCGTGTGTTGTAATTTTAAGAAGTATTTCAAACTGAGGGCACGTGCATATAAATAGAGAGCACGTGCAGGCAGCAGTGGCATTTTGAGAGAACCACCAGAGTCTTAACATGTATGAGTGCAGTATTCAGTCTGTTTATACGTTTAAGTTACTAAGCCACAAACCTGATGTGTTTGTAAATAATAAAGCTGCTTGAACTGAACCCATAACTGTTCGTCTGTATCAGGACTGCTGTCATTCCAGTATGCAATGGACATCAACTGCCATCATCCAGTAGACTGTCTGCAGTGTAAGTCAAGCAACAGCAAGGATGATCACATCTAGTCAAGGAAATGTAGAATCAGACAAGTGGAGGGCAGACTCGAACCTCCAACTCTGTATGTGGTAGGCAAACAGCTAAGCATAGAGCCAAACAACTGCACTGCAGCAAAAGAGTAATGTGGCTATGTAATAAACCAACAACTATACACACCACGAACACTGGAGAAATGGGATCCATAAGTTAAATGTTAAATGTTAGAACACATTCTATACCAGAGACAACACAGGTGGTGTTCAGGTATGCAATGTAGATATGTGACATGCAGCAACATCACATAAGCCAAATGTGAAGAAGACTCATCACACATATCCACGCCAATGACATGAAATATGAAAAAAACAAGGTGATATATATACAGTATGAAACAGCATATGAATAATAAAAGGTAAGGCATGTAAGTCTGTGCATAGGCAGGAGGCATTCACATGTCTGTGCAATGGACAACACATAAGTGAAACATAAACACTGATGTAATCGACTCAATTGCCACCATTATGTGTGTGCATATGCCTTGCATGTGTATGATTCCCAACATGGTGGCTCAATGTCATTTTGTCCCACTACACCTACATTACAATGATGATACATTACAAGAGGGTGTATATACACATATACATATGCCATGTATATGTGAAAAATATAGGCCAAAGCTAAAAGTTGAAAGTAAAATGGACAGTATAGACCCACATTAGTAAGGAAATGCTAGCAAGAGAGGACTGGCACAGAAGAAAGTAGGATAATGATAGCTAATGATGTAAATTGCACACGCACATGTCCACAACATAAGATGGACTGCAAGTCCTTCCAAAGTACATTGA
This sequence comes from Protopterus annectens, assembly GCF_019279795.1. Taxonomy (NCBI): domain Eukaryota; kingdom Metazoa; phylum Chordata; order Ceratodontiformes; family Protopteridae; genus Protopterus; species Protopterus annectens. The sequence goes on along the minus strand of NC_056732.1, from coordinate 1,147,610,128 downwards.
ACAAATGGCCAATATGTGATAGATATATATATATATATATATATATATATATATATATATATATATATATATATATATATATATATATATATAGTGTGCACTGGTGATAACTATAAACATGTCTGTGTATAAATGACACAAACAACACAGTAATGTGCAACAATTAAACAACAAATGGCATAAGTACATAACAAATGGATGGATAGTAAGGAAAATGTCTAGATTCAGAAAAAAAAAACAGAAATTGTCTGCATCACAAGCCGAAGTGGCAGTGCATGAAGCAAAGTCACCATCACTTCGGATAAATATTAATACTCTATAGACACACACACACATCAATGACTGTATGAACCTAGGAAGATGTTAAAACACAGCACACAGTATCAACATTTACAAAACATCATCTGAGACATCTGGCTGATAATGGTTGATAAAAGTGTATTTGTAGAAATGGGTCTACTTCAAAGGATCGAAATTTCATAACATTGATCTTCTGATCATAGAAGACCAGAGGATCAATGTTCTGAAATATCGAATCATACAAAAAAACCCTAAAATGTTGCAAAGCTTCTTTTTTTACATTTTTACCAAGGTGGGGGTGCAACCCCCCCCCCCCGCTACTTAAATATAGCAACTCTGAGATCGCACTACAGTGAAGAGAATGGTAAAATTCCCATTCCGCACTGTATGGCAGCCTCCATTGACAAGGTTTGATATTTCAAAGCTTCGATCATCTGGTCTTCACAGATCAGTGATTCAATGTTTTGAAGTTTTGATATTGTGAAGGGAGCCCGTAGAAATGGGACTATATTATAACATCAAAGTCTAAAAACTTCGAATGTTATAATATCGAACCCATTCAATCAAAACACCAGAAAACCGAACAGTCAGAATAGCGAATTTTTCCCAGGCAAACAATTTGCTGTTCCGACAAACATACACACAACTCAAGCACACCAAAATAAATAATCCACACACATACACTTCACAAGACCCTACACTATATCAGACATACACCACTAGCTATCCACTTACCTTAACCCAACCCTAACCCTAAGGTCCCTAACTATTGCACACTCACCTTACCCGCTCCATAACCCTAACTCACCTACCCCACCCTAACCCTCACGTCCACGCAATCACACATTTACCTGACCCGCGCCCTAACCATAACTCACCTAACCCACACCCATTTGCACACTTACTTTCATTCGCACACTTACCTTAATCCGGTCCGTAACCTTTGCTCCACAGTTGAGGAAATAGCAAAGCTACAGAAACGGCCCACTGAATACTTTCCCTAGGAAAGTATTCGGTGTTCTGCAGCTTCGCTATTTCAGGCGTTCTCTCTACTGGGTTAAATGTTATAACATTCAAAGTGTTTAGACTTCGATGTTATAATATAGACCCATAGAAATAACCACATTCCCAATATCTGCAAAATGCATATACATAAGAGTGTCATATGACTACATCAAAAATATACTACGATTACAAGGAGCTGGCTTTGAGGATGTTTTCTGGGGATTCCCTACAGACTACACTGTTGGGGATGGTGGGTGGTCAGGTTGGTGTAGCTGGAGAGGTATTTTTTTGGGTTGTGGTGCAGAATCAGAGTTGCCAAGATGTGGTGGGGTATTGCTGGATCTGGTTGTGGTGGCTGCCAGAAAGACAGTTGCTGGAGGGTGGAGATCAAAGTCTAGGCCAATGTTACTATGGGTGGTATGCTATGGATTGTGAAGATAGTGAGATGGGAAAACTGGAATTGGGATCTTTGGAGAGTGGTGGGAGTGGATTACATGTGAAAAGATGGGAATTGTGGGATTAGAGCATACAGAGGGGGACCAGGATTTTGGAGTCAGGATTTGAATGAGCTATGTGATGTTTGATTGACAGTCACTGGATATGTAACAAGCAATGTATGATGTTTGCAGCTACAGCTGTGTTGGCATGGTTTGTAATGTATAACACTTGCAACTGGAGTTGTCAGTATGTTTTGTTTTCATTTGTGTAGATGTAGGATTGCCTGTGTCATATGCGATAATTTATTAAAGATGCTTCTTGTTCAAAAAAAAAAAAAAAAAAAATATATATATATATATATATATATATATATATATATATATATATAAATATATATATATATATATATATATACATATATACCATGATTACATCATGTTACTTTGGGCAAACATTTAGAAGCAGAGCAGATATAAATCAGCAGCTATAGATGATCTCAGTACGATGCTTACCACACACATATGTTGAGGTGTCATTGCAAAAGTAACACACAGTCACAACAGTTTAATACATGCAATGTGTACCACATGTGGAGATTATATTCATCAGTCATGTAATATGTAGAATATCACTATTTCAACATAGTCTGTATTTGAAATCTAAATGCAGTGCATCATGGGTAATCAATAACATACTTTATTTTATAAAGGATGTACAACCATATGATTTTCAAGTTGTGGACCCAGAAATAACACAGTAACATGTAAAAGGAATATTTAAACATGATGTTCCTATTTGCCTCAGCTCAGCCTTATTGTGCCTGAAAGTAGGTGAAGTAGAATACATATTTAAATGTAGAGTAAGGAGTGCAATAGCCCAAGTAACAAATCACAATAAGGATTGTTGTATGAACCAGTAGGGAGAAATTCAGGATAGTGTTTAAACAGATCTCTGCACTTTCACATAGGGGCTAAGAGAGCGGTACCCAAGCTATACACATTTTCGCAATCCTGCCAACATCACTGATAATGTGAGACAGAACAGGTGCAATATTAGTTCTTTATTTATTTATTTGTCTTTGTTTACCAGGAAAGTCTGACTGGGCAGTACCCATTTTCAGTGGTGGCCCGGGGAGAAAAGCTCTATTTGTTTACATTGCATTATACTTAGTTCTAGATAAACACAGAGTAGTTACATTTCTATTTACATTTATACATATACAGTAGTTACATTTATACATTCTAAGATTTCACAGAGGTGGAAGTTACTAACGAGAAAGCACATGTGCAAGTTAATGGATTGTACAGGCAACAGTTATGTATAAAAATTGTTTTGTCATTTCATTGAGAGGTTGAAAGTATTCTGTTTAAGGAGAGTATTAGACAGTGTCATACGGTAAGCACAAAGTCTTAATCTGGTGATGAGCATGTGCAGGGCCAGGATTAGTTAAGATGTTGTTTAAGCAGTGGTTTAAAACTACTGAGTTTGTCAGAGAGCTTTATTTCTCTTGGGATACTATTCCAGAGTTTAACAATGCAGTAGGGGAAGAGTGAGTCTCTTGAAACATTACTTGACTTATTTGTGAGTAGTAAGCATTTGTTACCGGTACAGAAGTCCCTTGCTGGATGGTAGGGCAGTAAAAAATTTTGTAGTGCATCACATTTCTCTGGATGATGAATGAGTTTGTGTGCTGTAGATAGTTGCGAGGATGTGAGGTAGTTGTGCAGTCCAAGCCAGTTTAATTGCTTTAAGCTATGACAATGTTGGGTCCCATGAGGGAGACTGGTGGAAAATTTGGCTATTTTATTGTAGTAGGAGGCCAGTTTCTTTCTCTGAGCATTAAGTCTGTTAGGATAGGAGCAGCATATAAGAGAGTTGGCAATAAGAAGATGGTGGCTGGAGTTTTTCTTGCAGTATCTGTAAGAAATGTGTTGATCCGATAAATGGAGCCTTATTTCTGGTGTATATATTTAATGGTGTGCAGTATATGCTGGTCATATTTGAAATTGTCATCTATTATAATGCCTAGAAGTTCACTGTGAGTTATAGTTTCAATGACAGTTTTATTTGCTGACTTTGTGGTAAAAGATTGCTTTTGATTTTGGTTTTGACAACTTTTTGAGGTAAAAAGTATTAACTTAGTTTTCTTGGGAATGAGGGGAAGATTTGATTCTTTGAACAAGATTTCTACAGAGGATAAAGATTTTTGGGTAATGTCTTGGAGCTCATTTATTGTTGAGTCCTCACATATTAATGCTGAGTCATGTGGAGGTGTGCAGGTTATTAATAAATACATTAAACAGGAGAAGACCCAGGATAGAGCCCTGCAGGATACCTGTGGTAACTCTTTGAATGAATGAGTAGGTTTGTTGCCATTTAATGGCTTGTTGCCTTCAAGATAGGTATCTAAGAAGCCACATCAAGGACTATTGTGAATTGAGGAGAGTTGAATGAGCAATTGCTGGAGCTAGACAGTATCAAATGCCTTTGACAAGTCTAAGAACATGGTTGATAAAAGCAGGCCATTGTTTCTATGTTAATTTATTATCTTGGTAAAATGTAGAAGAGCAGTAGTGGTGCTGTACTGGGGCGTAAAGCCACGTTGTGTTTCTGAGAGCAGGCTATTTGAGGTTAGGTACTGCATCAGCTACATATGGATGCATTTCTCTAATATTTTGGTGAGGGGAGAGAATCACTATTGGTCTGTAGTTAGAAAACTTTGTAGATGTGCTGCCTTTGTGCAGTGGTATGATGTAGGATTTTTACACAGTGATGGGATGCATCTTTCTGCTATGGACCTATTAATCATATAGACACAGGGGCTATAGGAATAGGAAAGTCATGCATACTATGGAGTAAGAAACACTGCAATATATACAAGCTGCTTACTGTTTACACATCTAAAACATGAAAAGGAATGTTGTATACTATCAAAGAGTCACCATACAGCAAACACACATACCTTACATGTAAGATAAAGAGATCATGCTGTCCAAGTATAACAAAGCTGACTATCGTTTGGGTTGTGTCAACAAACAGCCTATGACCTAAAAATAAACTATTAACATTGGAAGTAGACATACACAAGCAGCAGTCAAAAAGACAAAATGTTTAGCAAAAGGTATACACAATCCAGTTACAGTTACAATATATACCTTGTAGATGCATGATTGCTCTTACTATGGAGACATAAGATTGAAGATAACATATACCTCTTTCCATGCACTGCTCCTCCAGCCTGTGCAGTCACTCAGTGTATGGAACTCTATTACCGCTCAGTCCTCTACACCTGCAGGACTAAATGCAAAGAAAGGTTAAGTTCCCATATAGCTTATATCTTAGGAGGGTTAACAGCTTTTAATGTTAAGATAAGCAAGTTCATTCAGTGTCATACAATCCTAGGTCACACCATTGAAATACATTTATGTCACAGTGTAACTTTATCACATAATACAGGAGAACTGACAAGAAGCAAACAGAATTTGGATTTAAGTCTGCACCATTTACCCATGCTCAGACAAAAATCCAGAACCCTATCTGCCTTAGCTATATCATGTCTACTATGTGTGAAGAACTTCATATATGTATAATAGCAGTGATCTATGACTACACAGTTGAAATATGACATACCACGAGTCTCTGTCTACACATTAATAAGGATAAACAAGGTGAGTTTTGGATAACATGTGAGACAGTCCCAATACATCATCTGAAGTAGTATGTTGTCTGCACTGGGCACATTTCAATTTTAATTTAAGGAAATGTTGCGCTATATGCAAAGTAATGTTAAAGGGACTGGGCTTTACAATCATATCACCCAGTAATACATGCAATGTGTATATTCTGTCCAACATCATACAGCACATACAGGACAGCTGCTGTACAAGTGGGCAGTAGTATGCACTTTCATAAGACTAGCAATGTACTTTTATGTTAAGAAAGTATAACAATTATCAAATCTGGACTACTGAACAATTGGTGTACATCAAATATAAACATAAATACTATCACACTGAGTATGGACAGGGACAAAAATATAATCATCAAGACAATAAGGGGATAAAGTAAGACGGCAAAGAAAATAAAAATAATAAAGTAGCAAGTGAAGAAACAAACCTATCTCACTAGCATGCTGTGCATTCTAAGATGTAAATGTCTGATGTGGAATTCAAACCAAATAAGACAAGGTAGCGTGGACTGCAGTGATTTACATGTCCTCTCATGCTAACCCTTCAAATATTGCAAATTCAAGAGAGTACATGATCAGATTTTCTGTAAATTAAGTGTTAACTATAACACGCACTCAAATGGAATGCACAGTCCACTGCAATATTATCAAAATGCTTTTCAAAGCAAAATATCAATTATAGTGACTGATAATCATGTGATATATAATGCTGAGGATGCATTTATTGTTTGTTTTCATACACATTGTAATAGAAACACAAGAAAAAAATCTGTTAATATGTAAGTGGCATGGAAGTCTATAGAATTATTGTGGATAACACAGGAATGTGTAGTTAATGAGTCAAGACAAAACTGTGAAACCATCAGCTAAGTCACAATGTATTACTTACAGTCTCACATTTGAAGTATATTCAATCTGATTACTACACTCAATCATATCAAATGCATGGTGACATGCATTAATGTTACTATTCTCTGCTTCACTCAAGAAGTAATGCATGCAGACACATATTAATGAATACCTACAACAAAGCTCACAAAGGCAAAATATTATGATTGTTCCAATGGAATAACGAATCTTTCCGTACTAAAAAGGTGCTTGGTATGGGGCATTCTTGAAGAATTGCAGATAACTGCAAAATGTGTAGTCATCTACAGCATAGATGCTGTAGTCATTAATGTATTCTGAGAATAAAAGAACTGTAAATATAACTTGCACAGTCAGTAAACAACCTTGCAACATATCAATATGATTTAAGAAAATCCCAAAGCTTTTTTAACGCAATATAATTGTATGTATCCAAAAATTACTCAGATTTGAACCTATGGACAATCTACCTCCATGTCAATTGTTACACTCCTCAGCAAGTTGAGCTAATCATGCACATCACATCACTTTTTATGGCTGGAAATCTTGTCTGAATTACTGGCAGTTTAATTGGGATCTATAGACTACTAGCATTCCTTCATAATGCCTGATGTTATTTACATATCCTACACACCTGCATGTCTGGCTAAGCTAGTTTACAGATGCCATGAGAATGCACAGTTAAACATCCAGCATTTCTTAATTTCACATTTTTTATTCCATTAGGTTTTCTCTAGTCATATTGATATATGTATTGCATATGGGATAGCAGTATATCCTAGTTCATATGACAACCTATGAGGTCAGTAAATGCTAACACTAAGCAGTAGCTTCTAAGGTGTGGATTTGGGCACCTACTGTAGGCATCTGGGGGCTTGGCTTGAAACTGAGAGATCCTGTCTTGCAAGTTGTCCATATCCCTGTGGTGAAGGTTGTTGTATTGGTGCTGGACATACATGCCTGTCCTGAAGATTCCTTTTCATCCTTGGAGCTCTCTTGCAATCCAATTCCAAATGTCAATTCTGCATGAAGTTTCTTGGTTGTGCTGTCATCCTCCTCTCACGTCCATCATAGATAGCTAACATCTGCAGAGTCTCATCAGCATTCTGGTTGGGCACCCAGACCCACCACAGCCTCCAGTTGGTCGACATCCTCAATATGGTTGGTAAAGTTTGTAGAAAAACACCATCCAAAAAAAGTGCTTAGAGAGGCTCCACTCAGTTTGGACATAGATATGGTATGATAAGAAAATGTATAACATTTTAAAAGTGGTGCATACAGGGTGGTAGCAGACCTCTCGCAGGCATTTTGCATGTTACAGATGTTCCCATTTATTGATACCTATTGGATATTTGAGCTGAGCACTGAACATTTGTGTATAGCCATTGGTTAATGTGCTGAGATTCAAGAACTTACAAGGACTTTCACTAATAGGACTCCAAAACATTGTACGTTACTGAACCTCATTAATTACGTATTGAATAGATGGTACTTAAAAGATGTGTACATGTGTGTGCTTAGTTACCTTCACTGTGAGGTATAACTGCCTGAATGTTATCTTATCAAAGGAAATCTGTCACCTGTTTGCATTGCTTTGTGGAGAACACTGCTCATTGTCACCATCTTATGTTCGTAGTTTTCTGTGAGAAACCTCTAACACATACTTCATGCATATTTTATGTGAAATTCTCTGCATTTCAATATGCCAGTCACATAAAGGATGAGAACAGACTTCTCCAGAATGCATGCATATGAGTACATATCCATCACTATCATGGAAGTTTTCCACATATGCAGCTGCATGGCTACAAGTAAACTAGCCCCATGAACTTTGGATATAGATGGAATCTGTTCACATCCATAGGTAATACTTTTACATATGAATTAGTTATGTGGATAACAATGATTTATGGAGTTGCATGGAACTTGTACATTCAGGACAGATTTATTGATATTCTCTGATGCTTACTCATAAACTGGTAGTTGTGATAACCTTCAATGGGATAGGGGCAACATCAGGATGGCTTAGCATTATTATTTTCATATGGCGATCTTTTTCTGCCTTGTTTTTGTAACACTTTCAACAGTAATATTGTTTACCAGACCATGAAGGTCACATTTCTGCTATTTGTCACTGACTGCAGTAACATGTCTGATGCATGCCACATGCTTAAGTAGAATTGGTAGGTGTAGTTAGATGTGCATGTAACTGTGGTAATGCCATTTTAGTACTGCTGAAGTTGTGGTACACTAGTAATGTGCTTGGTCCTTCCTTGTTAAAATATCTACAAACCGAGGTTCAAATCCCACCTGTATATATATATATATATATATATATATATATATATATATATATATATGTCCACGAATAAAATACCCTAGGGAAGCCAAGAACAAATGGATGACCAGGTAGGCTGCCTTAATAAAGGTACGGTGGGATGTCGGTGAAGAAGCTGGGCTACCGGTAAAGCCTTGAGAAAGGCTGTGCATACCTGAGTGCTTGTGGTTGAAGGCTGAGTAAAGCCTTTAGAAAGGCTTCGTATACAGGTCGTAATTCCGGCTGGTCATATATATATAACATCTGTAAAAGTGGAATGGACTGATACTCATGCACATGTATGCTGATGATGCTAGGGCATATGACTCAGCTATTCCTATGCAGGTGAACAAAGCTGCATTAGTATGAAGGCCACATATATAATTACCATTAGGGAAATGTAGCAACCAAATAGACTGCATTACCAAATATGTTCTCCCTACTTGGGAAATGTATCATATGTCTTACAGCAAAACCTGTATTGTTAAATGGCAGACAGTCAACAGAGGGGTATCCTCCACAGTCACAACAAGAGCCAGAAGCACACAATATCTATGGATCACACTTATGGGATATGGAGATACTTACATGACAAATGGCATAGACAACATGCAGGTGTACCTGTGTAGGGAACATGTTAACATTAATACCAAAGATCACAAGTGTGTTAATCAGTGCTGCACTAAAGCAACAATATGAACAACCTTACCAGATTTGTATATGTCTGATGATTCAAGGCTTATATGTCATAGAAATGTGTCTGAAGGTTAAAATGGCAAAAAAACAACATGTGACTATACTCCACAATCTTAACAGGAGGCAGAGACACACAACAACTATTGATCACACTTACAGGATAAATAGACATTCACGCGACATGTTGCCACTGTTCTGATGTCAATGCAGCAATGCAATTGAAAGATGCAACATCACACATGTTGCTGACAGTATTATGCATGTGCTGTATAGGTAAGATTACATGCTATAACACTTATGCTGCACATCTCCATCAGATGTGCTATCATGGCTGTGGAGTAGTTCTACTGTTCTAACACAAATGTAACATTACTGTAAGAATTATGAATTAATGTCCTTCAATTACAACTGGTGCATGCTGCAGTGCTTGACCATATCTGGAATATTCTGGAACATCTGCCTCAATACTTCCCCGGGTATGCAGCAGTCCTGGCAGGTGTTATGATGGGAGACAGGAACTCCTTTATGTTATCTGGGGGAGCCAATGGTGGCCCCCCTTTCAGTGGCATTCCTCTCCCTCTCACAGTGGTGGAATCTGTTGGCTGCATGTAGATCATTTCAGAAAAAACACCCATATCATTGCTCATGTGTAATATCCATTCATACTTTATTTCTTCACACAGTATTTCCCAGTTGTCCAAGCAGGTTGCAGCCATTCTGGTACAGAGCATCTATTATTATTTAATTTTCATGATTTGTAAAACTGTCTCTCCTATTGTAGTTTAACTTCTGGAAGACATGGAGTTATGCACATCTTAGAGTTTATATAGGGGTTGACATATAAACATGACAATGTTCAAAGCATATATCAAATAATGTCTCGCCTCTCATTTATAGTGCATAGTTATGCAAAAGAAACATGTTATCTATACCTCTGCCATGTACAGGTAAGCACAATAAACATAAAAAGCATGTTTGAATAGCTGATCCATACATGTGAAAAGCTGTCATTCATTCCACATGTTTGGGTATGTCATATGTAGGATTTGAACCCTTGTCAGTGGATATAATGACAAGTAAGGCCAAATACATAACCAGTGTACAACAACTTCAATGTTATAACAATGGTTTTGCTACAGTTACATGCATATCCAAACATACCTACCAATTCTACTTAAAGCATGTAGGATGCATCATAGATATTATCACAACCAGTGACAGCATCAGCAATGTGACTGTCATGATATGGTAAGCAACACAACTAAAGAAAACTATACACAAACAAGGCTATAAAACATCAGATTATGAAAATGACCAGTTATGCAGTTATAGAACGTATTATAACATGAAGCAATGTAAATGATAAACCATCCTGATTTTCCTTATATCCCATTGAATGTAATCACAACTACTACTGTATGGTTAAGCATCAGAAATGATCTATAAATCAGGCCCTGAACATACAACTTGTTGACAACCCCATAAGTCGCCATTATCTGCAAATATATGTCAGCCATTATAGGTTAACCTGCAATAACTACAGATATATGTGGATTCTCTCCATATTTGTAGTTCACCAGGTCTGGTTTGTGTCTAGCTACACAACTCCATATGGGGAAAGCCTCCTTGATAGTAATGGACATGTACCCATATGCATGCATACATATTGTTGAAGTCTATCTCTATCCTTTATGTAATAGGTAAATTGTAAGGTAAAGAATCTCACAAAACACATGCATGAAGATATGTTTCAGTTGTAGGTAAGTGATATCCTACGGTGTGACCCTCTGAATAGAGCTTCTAAGGTTATTCACCCCCACATGGACAACGATCAGGTCATAATTGTATTTGTAATGATGGAGGGATCTAAGAATCTTATTGCATTCCGGATTTTTGCTCCAAACAGGTAGCCATTTGTATCCCTGTTATCCAGCCTGGTAATGGTGGTGTCCATATACCTAACAATAAAAACACCTATAATTAAAGCATTACCCTCATGTTTGCAGTCTGGGCTCATAAATGTGCACAATTGCTGAATCCTTGCACACCGAGTGATATTTATCAATTCCCATTTCATCAAAGTGCTGAAATCGTTCATAGGTTCATAGGTTCATACTAGGCTATCTGCCCTAGGGCATTTATAAGCCTAGCCAGAGTGTGTTTGGCTTTCGCCACCCATTTTAAATTAATTTTGCTATGCCCTTTTTCGAGGTTAGTATACTGTGCCTCTGTCTAACAGTGACACAGAAATGATACCCGGGGTAAACCTATGATCTCCCATCCACTCATCAAGATTCCTCTTGAAGAGAGTCAATGAGGGACTCTGTCTAACCTGGACTGGGATTTTATTCCAGAGTGAAGGGAGCCTCTGGGTTATGAATCTATCCCTCCAGCATGTCCTATTTATTTCAGTGCTGAGGTTCAAGTCTCTCGAACACGTATCTCGATGGGATTTGGATTTTCTGAGGTGCAGCATGTCCATTAATTCCGGGTTGGACATGGCTTTATACGTCAGGCACAGATTGCCTCTGAGCAGGCGGTATGCCACTGAGTAGAGCTGGAGTTTCTTTAACCGGGCAGCATATGGCATCTGTTTGAGCCCTTTGATCCTCTTGGTGAGGTACTTTTGGGGTCTTTCCAGTTGCTGCAGGTGTCTGGTAAGGTACATCCCAAAAGGGGCATTGTACTCAATTATGGGCCTGATGAGGGATGAGTAAAGAGGCACGATGACCTGCCCTGATCTAAATGTGAATCCCTTCATGATTAGGTGGGCTATATAAAATGTTTTTCTAACAACTTTGGCCACATGATTGTCAAATGAGAGATTGCTATCAACTTGGGTCCCCAGGTCCCTAATTACTTCTTCTGTACTTAATGGATTACCACCTATGTGGTAATTTGTGGGCACTTTGTTTTTGCCAAAGGGGATGACTATACACTTTTTGGCGTTTAGCTTGAGGCCATGGTTCTGTCACCATTTGTATGTTTCTATGAGGCCCTTTTGGAGGATGCTTGTGTCGGATGGAGAGTTGATTATGGCGCCCAGTTTGCAGTCATCTGCTAACTTGGTCAGCCACAGTCCTTCTGTGTTGGCCTATACCTCCGAGAAATATATACCGAACAAGAGAGGTCCCAGGACTGAGCCTTGTGGGACACCACTTGTAACTGGTTTGGAGTCTGACATGACTCCAGCAATTCTAACCATGTGGGTTCTGTCCTTGAGCCAGTTTGCAACCCATCTAGTGACATAGGGGTTTATATTTAAGCTGGTGAGCTTATCCATAATGCCCGAGTGGGGTATTGTATCGAAGGCTTTTGCGAGGTCCAGGTAGGCTGTGTGGACCACCTTCCCCTCGTCAATGGCCTTGGTGACTGTTTCAAAGAAATCGACCAGGTTTAAGAGGCAGGATCTGCCCTTAACAAAGCTAAACTGGGTATGATCCAGTGTCTGTAGGTCCATGATGATCCTTTCCATAGCTTTTCAGACCAAGCTAGTCAGGCTTATGGGATGATAGTTTCCAGGATCCATTGAGGCACCACCTTTGTAAAGAGGGACCACTGTTGCTGTACACCGCTCTTTGGGTACATATCCTGTAGTAAGGCTGAGATTGAACAGTAGTTTTATGTTTGGGTTTAGCTCTTCTTGGAGTTCATGTAGGACGCAGCCCGGGACACCGTCTGGTCCCATTGATGCTGTGTTTTTTTGCTTTGGAGAGGGCGGCTCTTACCTGAGCATCTGAGATGTCAGGGGGGGCAGCACTCTGCTGGAAAAGATATTTGCCATTTTGGTGGGGAGGGGGGGGGTTTGCGCTGAACCTGTCAGCTAGGATGCTGGCAATATCTGTGGGTTTGGTATATTTTTTGTCATTTTGGACTAATTCTGAGCATATCTGGGAATTCCCACCCAGGTCCCTAACATAACTAAAGAAAGCCTTGTGATTATCCTTAGTGTCCTGTGCAATTTTTCTCTCGAAGCTGGCCTTAGACGATTTTATGAGTGCCCATAGTTTTTTGCTAATACTGATCAGAGATGCCTTCCCTTTTTGGCATTTTGCTCTGTCATGTAGTAGCTTCCTCCTTCTATTGTATAGTTTGTTTATGGCTGGGGTCCACCAGATAGGACGTCTGCCTTTGGAGGACTGGGTCTTGGTTTTATTTGGGATTGCATGATCCATGCATTCCTGAAGGTGTTCATAGAATGCGTTTATAAAGGATTCTGCGGTCAGGGCCGTATTTTCCACAGGCCCGGGGGCTTTGAAGGATTCCACCTTGGTTTTGAGGAGTGTGAAATTTGCTTTAGAGAAGTTTTTCACTGTGGTTTTCTGGGCAGGGGTGGGGTCGGGATGTGAATATCCAGTGAGATTAGTTTATGGTCTGATCTTACCAGTGAGGGATACACTTCTGGTCTGGAGCATAGAGTCCCCATGTTGGTGATGATCAGGTCCAGTATGTTTTCCCCTCTTGTGGGAGTGGTAACAAGTTGTTCCATAGCATTTGAGTTTATAAATTCCAGGAACCTTTGGGCTAGGGTGTTGGAGCTAGAGTAATGCTCCCAGTCTATGTTTGGGTAGTTGAAGTCACCCAATATAATGGTGTTTGGAGAGACCTTCATAATTTCCAGAAGGCCGAGTGGGGTTCCTGGGTTTGGGAGGGTGGTCTGTAGCAGGCTATAAACTGGAAGGCAGTTTTACCCACTGTTAGTTGTACATGGATAGTCTCTGATACTTCGTGCTGTGCCACCAACCTGGAGGTGTGGGTATCTTTGACGAATATTGATACTCCCCCTCCTTTTGTGGTTCTGTCCAAGTTATGGGGCCGAAAAGCATGGTATGAGGTGTAACCTGGTAGTGCTGGGGTGCATTCGGGAGCCTTGAACCAGGTTTCTGTTACTGCACAGATATCGATGTTCTCCATGCTAAGGAGAGTTTTGAGTGCGTGCATCTTGAGGTTTAGACTTCTGGCGTTGAGTAGCATTACTCTTAGTTTCTTATCCCTTGTGATACCTATGGAGGTGGATTTGTCTTTTGAGCCTTGCCTAAAAAAGGCACTATGGGGTGCATCAAAATGCACGAAAACAGGAAATGTTGACATGTCATCACTGTAGGACCCAAGTTACAGATTTCTTTTACTGATTTAATTTGAAACAGAATTGATGGGCTAGACTGTATGTGCCAGGAGAGAATGATTGTGCACATTATCTATTGGTCGGACATGTGTGCATGTGTCTATATATATATATCCACAACATAATCAAAGACTTCTGATCAAACTGTTCAAATCATATAAAACAAAACTCTAGCCAAAGCATAGACAATACTCCTTCAAACTCTACTTTACTAATGAGTGTTCATCTTCACTTCACAATGGAATGCTTTAGACTAATAAAGACCGCACTCATATGAGTTATATAAGAGTAATAATAAAATCATGTGACACACGGTTCACCTACCAAGATAAATCCTTTTGTCTTGCTTTTACGTAATTAAAAATTATAAACCACAAAACTGTCACATACAATGCAAAAATCTTAAAATACGAAACAATTATTTTCAACGTTTTACTCTTCATTTCTGGTTATATGGACAAAAACTCACTCAAAACAAATGTTCTTTTAGCAGTTAGCTTAAACTATCAATATAACTTGCTCCTTTTCAAAAACAGTTCCATGTTCCTGCCTCTCATTAATAGCTTAACTTGTTCATGCACATGAAATTAAAATTTCTTAAAATTCACATACTGTGTACAATGTTTTACATTGTGATGTGAGGCTGAAAATAATCATTAATAAAATGGAGTCTGAAGAAGCATTGGTTTAATTTTAGATTGTTCTCTTCCTCCTTGCTTACTAGTGCTTGTTGGGTCTTATTTACATTACCGAATTTACACATCACTGAACCACAAAAGAGTGTGACCAAAGCACAGAAAAATCACACCACTAAGCCAAAATATACAACACCGAAATAACAGCAACTGAAACAAAACACAAAAGCAACACATTTTCTAACCTTATTGCAGGAGGGCAAGCCCCCCTCATACCCCCTGCACATTATATAAACCAACTCTGAGATCACACTACAGTGAGGAAAAGGGTATATTTCCCAATCTTCACTGTACCACAATCTGCAATTAGAATATCGGAGTGGTGTCCAAATGATTTGACACTTTACAAATATATTTCCCCAACACAAAGAAAACATTACCTCTCCCGCACTAAAATCCATTGTAAACATTATCAGCAATGCCGTCATGTACCCCTTATGCTGTACAAGCTGCATAGTGTACTGGAGGATCCAGAAACACTGCAAACCTCAATCTTCATGTAACATTCTTCAATATAATGAACATTGGCGAATTATAACTTCAAACACATGGCCTTTTCGTACTTTGTTCTTACTCTTTTGTGGTTCAGTGATTTGTAAATTTGACGATGTAAATGAGATCCATCTACACACACGGTGTACCAATTACAGCAAGGTAAGCTATAATACACTCAATCCTCTTACATGCTATTTGTTGTTTAAATATATCAGGAGTATTCATTAAGCATTTATAATTAATCACTAGATGATTTGTAATTATTTTGTCTTTTGTCATCCAGATTATGAACAACAATGCCCTTTGGATGAAGTAGCTTCGACATAGTTATAAAACTGGTCTTAAGACTACAGTCAGTATGTGAAGTCAATAAATCCAAAGGAGAATTCATTGCAACTTCTGGCATGTCCTGATTATTTTTATCTGATTGTTATTTTAGGCAGCTTCAACAACTGTCCATATTTCTGAATTCAGAGTTTCATTTCATCACCTCTTACATTGAGGATCTAGGCTGTTTATGATGAGCAATAACAGTAACCAATAGTCATTTCATGGCATTAATTCTGATACTTACCTGGCATTAATTCTGATACTTACCTTCTCTCTTTCCATCAAAACAGGTAATTTTCTTACTGACTTGTGGAAAAATATGCTCTGGTTCATCTTTTATTACATAGTAAACAGTCATAATGCTGACTGAACCTGAGGCTGGTAGCCTTCTCATTAACCTTAAACCTATTAGTAGTTCTTTTTGACAAACAGCCTATGGATTGTAAAGTATGTTTATTCAGCAGAGTTTACTAGTGCTCAGACTGATTGGCAGAGTCATGCTTTCTTAGGATATATTCACCGTTTAGATCATTCTTTACTTGACTATTTGACTAAGGCTGTACTGGACTTGAAGTTTTGTTTGTGGATTCCCCACTGTACAACAAAATGATAAAATGCCTGGTTGAAAAATTGCAGATTATTATCAGACGCTTCTTATTCAGTTATTCCATGCTTGGAAAATAGGGATTTCAGTAAGCTGACATGCATTGTGTGGTAGTGTCTTTAAACTGAACAACCCCCAAGATACTTGGAATTTTAATGTGTGCACAGCACAAAGTTGCAATTAATGTACTGAAACAGATCAAGCCCCAACTTCAACTGTAGAACTGAAGGACACCTGTGTGGAATTAGCTTTTTTATTCTGATTCATATACATAACTAATACTCCACAGTCTTCAATTATCTACTGAATTTTTACAAATATATTTGGCTAGTACAGTGTCACATGCTCTCCATTTGCCCTTTGTCATACTAACATGTAATACATATAGATTCAGTTACATCTGACTATACAGTTGTGCTTGGATAATCACTTTATCACCCTTGAACCTCAGGCCTTGTGGGCATGCCATTTCATTCCTGAAAGTATGATCTAAATAATGGATGACACCAACTGACTTTATCCAGCCATCTTGTTATGATAACATCTCACAACATTCACAGTTTATAGTCATCTTTTGCAACAGCTTTCAGTCCTTTACCTTCCAAGAGTTCACTGATAGTAGTTCTACAATCCTACAGTATACCTAAGTCTTTGTCTTGTAATTCTTCTTTAAATTCATTGACGTATGTTCTGGAAAGTATATCAGCAATACATATAACCTTGCACTTCTCTAGTAATAATAATAGTATGTGTAATTTCACTGGTGCATTTTGTAAAGTTTCCTTAAACATACGTTGAAGTGGCTTCTGGCCAGAATCTGCAGCAGTTCTTTTCTCCTCTAGGTAACCTTGGAACTTCTGACATACAAAGACATTTGCTAACATTTTTTTTATTTATCCATGTTGTGTGTGTGCACACCATTCAATGACCCTAATGCATTGGTCCACCTTCTTTAATAAGACCTATGCTGAATTGAATCATCTGTAGGATTATGGGTAATATTACATTATCGGTTTTCAGGGGTAGTGATGTGATTATTCTTTACCTATTCCCTTTTTTAATTCTTGATGAACATGATACTGCTTAATGCTCTTGATTTCCTGACAAAGTGAATTGCAAAGTCATTTCACTAAACAAGACTGAAATTAAAGTAATAGCCCATACAAAACTTTTTGGAGTGATTATAGATGATAACCTTAAATTTGACCTGCACGTTCAAAGTTAATATAAAAAGACTTAACAAAAATTAGGAATGTTCTATAGCATAAAAACTTCCTTAGAAACACCACCAAAAACCACTCTTTAGTCAATTTACCTTCTCCCATCTCTCTTATACAGTGCACCTATCTTAACCAACCTTCAGGCTAAAGTTAAAAATAATCTGGCGACATGATATAATAAAGTTGCAACATTTGCCACCAGCCAACCATATCACATCTATCACTGGATGCTATCCTAGACTTACCTTAAAAGATTCTCACCTTTGACATGGAAACTGGCTAGGTTTAAAATGGTCCACATGGGCAGCTAGTCAAGAACTTACCTTTGAACCCATACTGTATTGCCCTTAAGGTATTGAACTTGTTTGAACTGCCTCACCACCTAGATTATAGATAGCTTATCTACATGTATAACATTTTTCACAAAGCTGGCTACTTGCCTGCTTTCACTCCTATTCTCCATTCCTACCACCCTAATAGAATACTTTGATCTAATGAACAATATCTTCTCGGAATATATAAACCCCACAAATCCTCTCGTTAAAGTCTCTGCTAATACTCTGTCACTATGAAATGGAATTTTATCCCTCTACAAATTAAATCTACCTGCAACTTCAAAGAACTACTAAAAGACTACCCAAATAAGACTTGGCTGTGTTCCTGCACTACCCCAGGCTGAACTAGTCCCCCATCCTTCCACCCTTCTTCCACCCCCAGCATATTTCTTTCTAATTCCTTCTGTCCAAGCATACTCATTCTATTTCTTAGATAAAGGCCAGGTATAAATTTCCCTAGACTATATTATCTACTCATCTTTGCTTCAAAGATTGTACTCAGAGTGTTTGATGTTATCGCTATGTAGTACAACTTGTGAGTTTTTAACTATTGATAATTTTCTTTTTCAAATGTGTTATATCTGTTATTTGCACTGTGTATGTACAGATTCAAACTATATGATATGAATCTTTTTACTTAGTTAATAAGTTGTTTTGTATTAGCTTTTGTAAACATATTATGTCAATGTGGAGCTTTTACCCTTGGGACTCTAGTGAAAATGGAATATTATCCTGTTGGACTTTGCATTAAACAAATGTCAGATAAAAATAAAATGTAACTTTTCCATTGACACAGTGTTCACTATCAAGTGTGGAATAAACTTTGACATATACTGTAACGTGAGAGATTTGTCAGGAGGGTTTTGCATGTTTACAATTCATAAATATTGTACATATCTGTCTACAGAGCCTTGCAGGGTAACAAAAGGCCCACATACTTAAGATAAGTGACAACTACTGTATATTTTGCAATGTTGAGTTTCAAACCCTGCAACTTCAATCTGTCCAACAACTTTATTAGTCATTTGTCATATTTCTGCTTTGCAGTACATCAGAATAGAATGCAATCAATAATATAAAAAAAAACTTCCAGAAACCTCTGTCATGTTTGTTATAATTCATGGGAACACATTGATTCATAATGAGGTCTCAAAATGTAACCTTAAAAATCTTTAGCTATCAAAAAGTATATTGAGCTTGCAGAATTTGGAACTAACCTCATCAAACCTGATCTGTAAAAAACCCTGCTTTGCAGCAAGCTCTGAAAACATTTCAACAGTAGGCATAAGGACAGCTATTTATTTGGTAGTTTGAAGATGATAATGCTCCATCTTGATTTATTTAGTAAGGTTTTGTGGCTCTTTATAAATTAAGAGCTTGTCCTTTTTGACTACTGAGACTGTACTGTGAAAGCATTTCACTGGTCATGTATGTTTGACTATTTTCCCTGGCCATTTTATTCTCATTAATTCTTATTTACTTTTAATCTTAAGTGTGGTGGCTACTCTATATAGAAGATACAACTCAGCAGCTGCTGCAGGTGATACGTTTAAATAACTTTCATTCTCTAAGCATCTTAACCCTTCAAACAAGTTAGTATATTATTTCAGCATATCATTCACATTCAGTGCCAAAGAGACTGCACTCTGATTTCTGCATTGCTACTTGTAATGAAGTGCTAAAAGAGAAACAGTTTTACTAGATTTCTTTGTTGTGAGTGGCTTGACAGCTGATGAAATGCTCTTTTTCTTGAGTTCTCTTTCTCATATAGAATTTGACTGCCTCTTTATTGAATTAATTTCAGAATTTATCAAATATTCATTGTAATAGCCAGCACAAAATGTTAAACTCCAGCACAAGCATTCTCACATCTTTGTACCATATCATACCTCCGAATGGCTGCAGTAATATTATTCTGTACATGTCAAGTACACATTGCATTTTTATTACTCAGACCTGCATAAAAAAATTAACTTTCAACAGGATTTCAGAATTCTTTTTATTACACCCACACGCAGGCATCTCAGATCAATACATTTTGGTTGCTTTATTAGAGACTATAAAGCAACAATCTGAAGCTTTAGCTCATACTCTTTATTTCTGCACAAAAAAAACTCAGCCAGGGATCAGGATGTCCAAGAATAATACAGACTTAGCTGGTTATCTATAATCTTAGTTATTAATTCCTTTCTATATCCTTACAGATGAGGCTGATTAGACTTATGAGGTCTATATTTACTTATGTCCATTGATGCTGCTACTTTGGGCAAAGGAATAACTGTTGCTGCACTCCATTCATCTATGATGAAGCCAGTTTTGAGGCGAATAATGAATAGTCTATGTTGGGGTGGGCCAAGCAAGTCATGTTTCAGACTGACCAGTATGCAGCCTGGTATGTTGTCCATCCCACTGAGGTAGTGTTTTAGGCCTTAGACAGCACCTTCAGGATTTGTTCTTGGAAGATTTGAGGTCGGGTGTATATGTGGGTATGTAATCTGAGAATATTGGAGAGGAAAGAGAGATAATGTTTGAACTAAGTTTCTCTGCTAGCAGACTGGTAATATCCTCTGGCTTCAAGTATGTGATGTCATTTACTATTCACTCTGTAGAGTGCTGGGCATTTCTTCCAAGGTTTCTAAAGTAGTTAAAGAAGGCCTTGTGTTTGTCCTTTGCCTAGGCGGTTATTTTTACATCATATCTGGTTGTGGTTGATTTGATTGGTGTCCAAAATTCCTTGTTCAGTGTAGCAAGAGCATTTTTGGTATTTTGAGAGACCCTTATGCATTTTTTTATAAATCCTGTTTATATTAGGGTTCCGCCATAAGGATTTACTTTTGAATTTGACATTGGCTTATTTGTGATGGGGACAGACACATCTATGCAACTATTTACATGTGTCTAGAGGTTGGCATTAAGAGAGTTTGTATAGGCAGTGGAGTTGTCAAGATGGGAGGAGCTTTTAAATTAGCCAGGGTATCACTCACTTTTAGTAGATTTACATTTACATCATGTCTAAATACTGAAGTATTGGACAGTAGTTTAGATTTCAAGGTAAACATGATCTGATTTGACCAGGGAGGAAGACAGATTTGGTGGAAAGCAAATCTGTCTCATATTGGTAAGAACCAAATCCAGGATTTTGTTGCCCCTGCTTGGGGTATGGACAAAAATGTCCACAGAGCTTATATTGATGAAGTCCAGAAATTTGAGAATGTATAGGTCTCCCTGTCTATGGAGGAGTAGCTGAAATGAAGAGAATGGTGTTTGGCCTAATACACAGAAACTATACTACTTAGGAAGATGGGGTCAGCTGAGGGCGACATAGAAGGAGCCCTATAGTTAGCTATGAAATGATACAGTTTTGTTAATAGTAAGTTGGATGCGGGGGAGTACCAGCTCATTGACTTTTCTAACCAGTTTGGAGGTGAAATATTTTTAAGAATGTGGAGCCACCACCACCTTTAGTGCCTTCTTCTAATTCCATAGACCTGAATGTGTGACAGGTATTGAAACTCTGCAGTGATGGAGTGCTTTCACTGTTCCTGAAGCAGTTTTTTGTGACAATGTATATACTAATATTTTCCAGGTAGAGTGCTAGTAGTGGGTAGAGTTTTTTTAAAGGCTCCTAGCATTCAGCAGCAGTACCTTTATGTTATGTGGATTCTGTTTTGCTATGCTGGAAGCTTTAGAGGACTGACATTACCTAAAAAAGTCTCTGTGGGAATGTACAAAGATTTAGCCAGCATATAAAAGCCTTGGGTGGGATAGGTGCAAGCCATATCTTGCAAAGCAGTTAGGACTGTCTACCATCTCCTCCCAGGCTGATATACATTGTACAACCTTTGAATGACAGCAGGAGATAAGGTGATTGTTTAAAACAATAATTTTTTTCTCAAATTGTGGTATTATTCTTGGTGATGACAGAAGAGCTAGGTTCACACAACCCACAGACTTGTATTTAATAACTCCATCATGCCTCTTTTCATATAACCACAAGTAGGTAAGTCACAAGTCATTTACATGCATGAGTGCTATGACTGTGTCATAATATGCACTTGGTGCAAGGACTTACGTGCTTGCACAATGTGGCAAATCCTGGCACCTAAATGGCAACTGACTTTGACCCTCTCATTGTACAGCCTGGTGAGTGGTGCATCAGTATGTTTCACTATGGAGTCACCTGTGATTAGGATATTAGATAGCTTGGAGGCTTGTCTAATGTGCATTTGAACTGAGTCAGTGGGACTCTTAGATTCACACTTCATGGTAGGTACTGCCTTTGATGTATGTTTCTGAGGCTAATGAGAGTAGTAGTTTCTTAGCTTACTTTTAGGACACTTTTGTGGCTTATGTATGTTATTTTTAAAATCCTCTACATACGAATGTCTGTTTCTTTAATGCTTTCTTTAGTGTGCTGTTATGAGGTACAGACAATCTGTTTATTCTTTGTGGCGTTGTGTGAGAACATCACCTTCAATAACATTGTATAACTGCATCTCTCACACACTGTGTCTGCTGGTTTAAGTAGCAGGCGGTTGTTAGTAGACATGACAGAATTTCTATACATTTCCCAGTTTGCCCAATTCAACCACTCTGGCTGTACAGACATTTGGAAAGTGAAACTACATGGTTCCATGTGCTTACTTACGTAGGCTGTAATAGGAGTTGCACCTGTCATGTGTGAGCTGATTTACAGATTAGAAGTGCTGCCTGTCTAAAACTATTGACATCTGCACATAAAGACCAACTTGCCACCTACTGCATACCTGTCTGTACAAAATAAGCAATCTAATTCTGCACACAAAGAACAACATAACATCTTACGCATGTGAGAGCCTCTTCATACAACTGCTGACTATTTACAGGACAACAGGAAGTGTGTTTCCCAGTTGTGGTATGCCAACTCCATCTTGTCATTTTTGTCTCTCTCTCTCTCTCTCTCTGGTCAGCTTCTTCCATGGCCAAGCCCCTAATAAATCCTTTGCCTTTGGTTCATAGCAATGTTTTACCCCCTAATGTTGTTTACTTGCATAACATATAGCTCACTTGCCCAAAACACAGCTATGACTATTTCCAGTGTAAAATCAGACTCTCTAAATTTCTGTCTATAATCCAATTATTTCTAATTCTACTTTATAATAGGATCATAGGAGGTTACTTGTCTAATGGTGCCAGGGTCCTTACAAGCATAGCCAAGTTCAACCTGGGTTCCCAAGGGTGTCTGATTCAAGCAGACACTAAAAACAGCACTTATTGACCCTATCCAAGAGGGATACAGATGGAACCCCCAGAGTGAATTTCCATTTACTCATTCAATTGTCCAAATTACGCTTAAATAGGGCCAATGAGGGGCTCCGTTTAACATGAGTAGGAAACTTGTTCCTAAGGTATATTCTATATCTTAATAGTGATTCATCCGAGTCACCAAAGTCAATCTGGCACTCTATGGTTTAATTCAGTAAGATAAGCATCAGCAGTATCCTGAACCACTTTATCTTTTTGGAAAAAAATGGCTCATATAGAGTAGATTTTTATCTGGTTCATAGTAGGCATGGGATTAATTTAATAATTCTGCAAGACTGTCTTTCCCCTCCTGTTCAGTAGTACAAGGACTAAGTACTGTGATATGTTCCTCTCTTATGATATATAGAAACACAAAACATTGTATCCATTCTGATTTGTCCCCAATGCTGTATAGATAGATACTGCTTAACATGTTGAGTCTGGTACTTCTAATTTTCAGAGAGGCCTCCATGTAACTTCAGAGATGTCAGCTGATGTACAGTCATAACCTTCAGCCAAAAACTGAAGAAACAAAGTAAAAATATACTGATACTGCTGGCTAAGTGGAAGACAAAAAGAGTTACGTTCTATGAGATTAAAATCCAGAATAACTGCTTATTAAAAATGGACTATATTTTCTGATTTCTTTTCAAATAAGAAAACAGGAGACAATTGGATGAGTAAGCACAATGGCTTGTGTATGCAAAGTCTTGCCTAGTCTTAATAATGGCCTATATCCATTAACATCTAGTACAGAAGCAAACAGTGGAAGAACAGCAAAGTCCAAAACCAAAAGGCAAAAAGGTAAGCATTACTATTGCTTCTGCTACCATGCCAGATCTGCACACAAATGTTAGGTTAATAATAGAGTCTGCAATAGCCCTTGGAGGCACACCACACAGAAACACTGTACAAAAGCATTCACTTCACATCTTTATCCCAGACTTAAGCCCTTGCCCAGGACACATAACTTCATGATTAAAAACAAAACAAAAATAAATAAGTAAATAAATAAATAACAGTGCTGATGTTCACTATGTGACATTGATTACATTCTGGACAATGCAATTAGGGACAGTCAAGCTTCTAAAAAACTGTCCCTGCAAACTAATAGCAAAGCACAGTATCACTATGGGACCTAAGCTAATTGCATAACTATCAGTAATAATGACTAATAATTAATATTCTCTGTATAGGTAGAACAGCATCTAGTATCCTACATTTTGCTGTTCAAAAGCAACCATAACAAATCCTATCCCATAAACTGCTGCTTATAATTTACAACCATTTCCTATTATAATGTAACTACACTGGAAAAATGAGCAATGCAACTTAAAAAAATGTAGTTCTGAGTTTATCATGTCCCCATTCCATCAAATAAAATCACAAAACAAAAATTTCCCTGCTACCCACTGCAGTTCAACATCCCTACCCAAAAGAATTAATTATGGAGACAGTTACGGCTAGTGTCCACCACTGTACAGTAGAACTCATGCAGCTAAACTTCAGGTATGAGTTTGACAACCTGTTTTTGCTTAGAGTGTATTCATTATTGGCATACCTGGGGAGACTCCTTATTTGCTATCTTCAGTACATGAACCTCCCCCATCCTTAACTCAGCTGTGGTTCTAAAAAAATATATTATACACCAAAGAATAACTAGGTAATAAATGTACCTTATTCAAACTGCCATCTCAGTTTTTCATACTCCTAAATAAAAAAAATATGTCAATAATCAATAACCTTCCAGCTCTCACACTGTAGGCTCACCATCTTGCCCCCAACTCTGTATTCTCTTCGACAGACATGAAGTGATTTCCCTTTTACTTGACTGGAGATGTTCTCACTCCAGAGGAGTCTGCAGCTTTCATTACATTATTCTCTTTTATTTGCTATGTGTTTTTTGACAAATTCCATTGTTTCTTTATTTGTCCATCCTACATTTTTAGAGTAGCATCCATAGCTTCACACCTCATGTACCATTCACCATAACATACAGTGGTATCAACAACTATTTCACAAAGTAAACATAATAAAATATTTTGAAATGCAGAAAAGATTAAAGGAAATTTAAGCTTTGTGTTTTAGTCCCTTAAAATGACAGTTCTTTAAAGTATACTCCAAAATATTAACAAGTACCAATGTTAAGAGTATGAATTTTATTTGGAGAACATTTCATTATAAGCTAAGTAAAGTTCAGCACTTTTGCAACACAAATTGAACAATTCTTTCTATAGGACCTCACCAAATGGAAAGCTACACCAATCTTGTACATATCTATCCTTAAATATAATTCCGTGTAGTAACGTAACAAATACATAGCAACTGTGAAATCATATTATAAGAAGAAATTCCATGTTACAACTCTAGTTTCTGAGTTACTCTATTAAAAGATGTATTCTAAATGTTTTATCACAAATTATAAATAAATGCTTAGGGTCAGTATTTAATATGGCAAACATTTCCACACACTTGTAACATTTTCATACCAGGCTGGCAAAGTTGCATCTCGAGTATCTCTTTCTTCTACAGTCGTTTGAGTGCAAATTACATAAGTAACTACTAGGCTTGCAGCCAGTGGACCATTGAGGAGCCTTGGCCAAATTCTCAGTTGCTCACAAGCACTGTCTGGTTAGGTGACTTGTTCAAGGTCTCATGGCAGGCTAATGGGAGCTCAGGGAATCAAACCCTGTACCACAACAACTATATCGTAACCTGTGCAGTATTGAATGTTACACCTCTAGCAGCCCAGTCACATCCTTATGTTCCAGAGGAGTTTCTGAAAAATAAACTTTTGAAAGCATAATATAAACAAATATA
Source organism: Protopterus annectens (assembly GCF_019279795.1). Classification (NCBI taxonomy): domain Eukaryota; kingdom Metazoa; phylum Chordata; order Ceratodontiformes; family Protopteridae; genus Protopterus; species Protopterus annectens. The sequence goes on along the minus strand of NC_056732.1, from coordinate 1,147,583,910 downwards.
AATATGTTGTGAACAATAGAAGCTATTAAAACTGTAGAACTAGCAATGCCAGCAGTTGTAAGAATTCTTTACAGTGATAGTAATCTGTGCATTCACAGTTATTGCATAAATTGTATAATATAATGTACACAAACCAAAAATTATACTTTTTGATACATGTTCACAAACAAATTCTTGGAAACTGTAAATCTTAGGCATATATTGTTAGGAGAATTTTGTTAACTGGACATAAGTTTTCATATGACAGCAAGAGATTCTTCTCTGAGTGCATGTTTATTGAGATATTTATGAAAACATGAAAACACATGCTTAACTGTATAATTAGCAATATAAATAACACTGAATACCTCTGAAGATGTGCAACTTGCAGTGGAAAAATCAATCACTGTTTTTTTCAACAGGAGCTAAGGTTTCACCTAATGTCATGCAGCAGTTTTTAAGTCATTTGATTTTTAAAGTATTAAGTAAATATGGAGATATTACTTAGTTTCGTAATTACTAACAGATAGCTAACAATATTTTCAGTATAGTGTGATATAAATGGACAGTGACAATAACATTTCCTGTCTTCCACCATAGCATTTCACACCATATCTCTCAACCCCTTAGAGCAAAAAATCTGGACAAAGCTTAAAATGATGGGGGATAAATAGGGACAGATTTTAAATATTGCTCTTACAAACTTAGAAAGTTGATAGAATAATAGGTTTTGTATTAGCATGAGTTTTCTGAAGGATGTGGAGTCTTAAACTCAAATGTTGTCATTATTTAATGACTTTAATCATCAGCTATTTGCCAGAAAGGTACAGATTTTAGGAGGAACACACCAAAATATGAGGCAAAAATATGGACATTCTGCAAAAATCTGTACAGTTGAGGGGTATGTTTCACACCATACCCCTCAAAAGCATGTAGTTATTTCAGTTACAACAATATGAGCATAAATATGGAAATATGAATAGTAAGTGGCAGACAGTGATTCATTTCTCTACAACTAACAAATAAACTAGCAACACATGCAACAAAAAAACCAAGACATGAAAGATTTAAGTTCCTGATACTCGAACAGCTGGAGAAGATCCCTTTCAATGGGGACTTCAATTCAAGATTAGAGAAAAAAGAACTTATCTGGCAGATACAACTTGAAGCAAGGCACCCTCCGGGTCTCAACTACATGGAGACCATCACCCCAGTACTGAACCTCAGGGCACTTAACCATGCTAACTACACCTAATCGGCTCCTAGTAAGATATGCTATCTATTTTGCTCACTGTTTTCTCACTGGTATAAGGCATAATGTATTCATTTTTTGAACATTAATTGTTTATAAGCAGAACTAAAATTGCAGTAAGTTAATGTATCAGCCCTCACAAAAGTTACAGTTGTTAGCTCAACTTTTAATTATTTTTAATTTAAAAGGTAAAATTTCAATGTCAACCTACAGTTAACTTTTTACTACCTAATGTACGCTCTCCCTGATGAAGGAGTGGCAGACAGGTTATCTTCCTATCTGCCCCGAAAGCGCCGGACATCTCAGAATCATTCTCAGAACCAAGCTTGCTTCCAATGTTTTACAGATGGTAATGGCAAGTCTAGATTTAGAACTATAGTCAGTAACCCCAGAGTTTTACAGTTCAATTTTAATTTTAAATTTAAATTTAATTTTAAATTTAATTTTAATTTTTATTATTTTTTATTTTTTGGTTACATTTAAATTTAAGTTTTAGTACAGTTTTTTTCAAACATAGGTAAAAGGCTCCAACGCATTGCTAGAGGTTAGGAATGGCACATATGAACAAGTAGCTGGATAATAAAAAGGAACTAAATAAGAGGAATGAGATACTTCCAACCAGGTCCGTCGCCACCCCCAACTAGTCACTTCTCATTGGACATCTCTCAACCACGCCCCCTCCACAGTAGCATAAAAGCAGCACAGCAACAGCTCTCAGGTCATTCTGACCAGCACTTGGGGAGCGCACAAATAGTCCTTTTTAGGTCTCACACATAGCAAAAGAACCGAAGATCTGTTCAAGAAGAAGGACAATGGAGATCGACACCACTGCGGAACATCGAAGGACACAATAGCAGCTCTTCCTAGAGCCCATTATGTCCATACACAAAACAGCTCTTTTCAGAGCTCACGTGGATCTGCACCTTACACCAAACAGCTCTTCTCAGAGCTCACAGTACACCAAACAGCTCTTCTCAGAGCTCACAGAGATCTGTAAAAGCTCTGGTAAGAGCAACCGGAGACACATTGAAGAATAAAACAAAAAAGTTCTTATTAAAGCTACCACCATCACCCGAACGGGCATTCAAAACACAAATCGGCCCTTCTCAGAGCTCACAGAAATCTGTATCAGCTTCGGTAAGACCAGCCGGAGGCACGGACACAGCTTCGGTGAACCAAACAAAACAGTTCTTTTTAGAACTACTGCATCTGCCCGAAAGGGCATTCTAAACACAAAACAGCTCTTCTCAGAGCTCATAGAGATCTGTAACATCTCTATATAGAGCTCCAGCTGCCCACAGGGCTAAAACAGCTCTTTTTAGAGCTAGCTCCACCACAGACTACACGTGGAAATCTGTTCTCCGTTTAGGATCAAGAGTGAAAGGCTTTGTAAAATTGGTTATTCCTTCCCTCCAGGCAGGCATCACTCAGGATCGGAAACCCAAGAGGTCCACACCTATTTTTCTGTTTTTTTTTACATTTCTCTACTGTAGGACACTGTAGATTAACAATCTTAGAGTCATTTTGTTAGTAACTGCTTGCCCTTTCTAGTACTGCTTATTAATAGTTGTTACATCATCTAATTAGAGAAACCAGACCGAAAAATTGTCTGGATGCCATAAGGAGCTATAGTTGTTAACTGGCAGTATACAAAAAGGGCATTATAAGCTTTAATAAGTTAACTCTCTTGTGTCAACTGCCAGGTATAATAGCTAATTCCTTAATCATTGTACCTCACAACTCATTTATGTGATATATGCTTTTTTGAGAAATTAACATATTCTGTAAGAAAGCATTACTAGAAATCAAATAAACCAACTTGTTTAACCTTAAGTACGCTAAAGAAGATGAATTCAACAGCGATTAGAAATATATTTTTCTATAGGGGTAAACGCTCATTTGCAGAACTTATGTGGAGGTCTGCATAGCCCAAAAGCCCCAAATGTATTTATTGCCACTCTCTGACTGCTGCTAGTTGAACAAACAGCAGAACTAAAGAAAAAAAAAAGAAAAAGAAAAGAAAAGATGTTTCCTTGAGGTAATGTCATCCAAATGTGAGCGTAATTACATTTGGGGTATTTGAGGAAAACACTCTCCACCACATGGGAGATGAGAGAAATACTTATCCTTGAAAATATCAGTTTCTGATATTAGAGAAAGAACAAGCACTGTTTTAAATTAGAAACATTTGATTCAAAACCAAACCAGTGGGCTTGACTGATTCTACAGTTGTGTCCTTGTCTAAGGTAAATCTCTGTGTAATACTTGGAAATAAAATGTACATCCTTTAATAAAGATGAAAGTTTCAGCTTGTACCAACTCAGCACAGTATCCGCATGGTGGCCTGCAGAGTTCCAAGCAGCAGAAGGCTAGAAGAGTGACTTTCTACCTGATATAAGTATTATTTGTGGCTTTCCAACTGTATTTAAGCTAGCGCATTTTGATTTTTTTCCTGATGATCTTCTTTTGCCTGATTTATTTACACAAACTTAAGTCTGTATTGCATTGCTTTGTGTTTTGTAAAGTTTGTTTTTGTTTCAATTTGTAAATTGTTTTTTCTGTAGGCACAGTTTTAAAGTGCTTACGACATACAACATTTAAAGCTTTTTTTTTTCTGTTTCTACAAAAAAAAAAAAAAAAAAAAAACAAAAACTTGTTTTCTTTTGTTTTGGAATACCACTAAACTAGGAATTGTCCATTTTCAGAGTTTTTTTGGCACGGACTGTTCCACTGCTTGCTATACTTGAATATTTGCTTATATTTGGTTTCTTTGCTAACCAGTGGGAATTGGTTTGCACTGGCTGACCTTTTCGTTCATCTGGTAAGGTTGGTAGCAGTAACTAGTAGCCCTAGTAGTGCGTTTTGGGCCAATTTTTCAGCCTTTTTCAGCCCCTGTTATAAAGCGGCTATCGTCGCCACCGTACCACACCACCCACCACTGCAGCAGCACCCGCAATCTAATAGTTTAAACTAACCATTCCAATCTCAATCCCACCACCCAAATTTTTCTTCTACTATACTCTTCTACTAAACTACTCCTATGATAAATAAGATATCTCCTATAATCAAATCATAGAAGACTCTCTTCTAATTCCCCTATTCTCTATCTCTCTAGCGTACAACTTGCTCACTTGACACTTATTTTGTAGCTTGTTCACAGATTGTCTCTTTGTCACCCCCGTCCACCCACCATTTTTCTCCCATTTTTACGCGGAATTTTTTTTTCCCTTTCTAAATCTATTCCTTCTGGCCAGCCCAAGGTCCGCACAAACAGTGTCCTCTCCATAATAGCTGGTGAACCTGGGAATATTGAAAATATTACACAGAAGCTCTTCCTCCCTCCACAAAACACACCCTCCTCCCACAAACAACAAACTATACGGCCAGATGCAGCTATCAGCGCACAAACTGGAAGCTGAGCTCTCTCAGGAGGGAAAGACACCACCCTCGAGGTTTCAAGAAGGTTACCACCCATTACAACCTCAAATCCTCCATTACAACCTACACAAACACAGATTACATAACAACACAAAACACCGCAAAAACAGCAGATCAAGAATCAGACAAAACAGAGGCCACCAAAGCACCGCCACAACCAACACCACACCTCACACATAGACAGTGTCAACACATAGACAGCACAAGTGTCCCTGTCAGAAACGATCACACAGAGACAGTCACAGTAACAATGACTCACAGACTGTGAATCCGCCACATACACTCCATAGTCCTGCACTGCAGAGTCAGTAAGCTAGATGAGCAGTCAGATAGTCTGCACGTATGCCGCAGCCACGCGCTAGAATCAGCCTCAAGTCGCCAAGCAAGAGGTATTGAGGGAGCTCGGTGATGTGATGACCCAGTGTAAGTCACGCTGAACTAAGCGACCTGAGGCGTGCACCCTGAGCTATGCCAAAGAGACACAATTGAGCTCTCTGATTATATGGCCTTGCACCTATGACCGACCGATAGCTATATCTGCAATGATCAGACTGATGCTTGACATTAGAGATAGCCAACACAGTTGTCAAACTGGGTTAAACACTGGTGTGTTCAAGGGGGATCAGACGGCCTGGCAAAGTTATGACAAGCTGGAACCTCCAGCTTTGTCGCGGGGCACCTTGGCAAAACTCAAATTGGGATTCTACAACCTAGAACCTTAAGGCCCAAATCAAGCCTGCCAGACAGAATTCAAAAGAAAAACCAAACCACCAAAGAACAAAAAAAGGAAAAGCAAGGGTGATGCTGCTCATGCACGGAAAAAAAAATGCTGCTCCCCAGAGCTCCCTAGCCCTTCTCGGTATGGTATCATGTGCCTGCTTAAATGTGCTGTGCTCCCCCACCACCCGGAGGGCTCCCAAGAGCACCAAGGGTTAGGTTTTACCTCATATCATGCCAATAACTAGGAGGAGGACAATACCAAGGGTCATCACACCCATACATATTCATCAAGGAACCCCACACCTCAAGTGTGGTGGCAATACCGCGATGCAGCCGGAGACCATCAAGGAATCAAATTCCTCCATAGGGGGATAAACTCTGCCAAAAACACCATTACAGGCCACCCTCACAAACTCCACAATATACACATGGAATACCTACTAACACCAAAATCATAATAGCCACCAAGCACCAAAAGCTAGGTGACTTCAATTGCCTAACATTATATTAAGCCACAAGCCCTCAAAGCCCAAAAAAAAAGTGGATGAAGTTCCATCACGAATCTGCCATGGGGGATGCAATCACCCAACTAGAGGTCCATCCCACAAGAGGAGACAGACCACACTATAATCTTGCAACGAACATGGGGCCCACCAACCACCTGGAAATACCCTTCCTCACTGGTGAGATTCCACAACAAATACATCACACTCCCTAAATCATCCCACCCCCAGAAGAAATAAAAAAGACCACAGTAAAGACAAGATCAAAGCCGACTTCACACTTCCTAAAGACTAGTGTGGAAACCTTTAAGGCCCCAAGCAGCTGATACTCAACAGCATGAATCACAAAGCGTGTACTAAAGGTAACACCTACAGGACTGCACCCCAGCCATAAGCAACAAAAAACAAAACAAAAAGGAGTTGTACCAAAGGCAGCGTCAGCAAAAATCTATAAAAAAATAATCCCTAAACTATCAGAGGAGGAGTAAAAACTAAGATACAAAAAAAAATTGAAGGTAAGACAATCTCGAAGTCACTATAAGTAAAAAAAAAGGCTAAAGACAAATTCTCCAAAGCAAATTTGAGGAAAAAATAAACTCGGGAGGGAACAATCATAAGGCCTTAGAAATACTGGTTGAAACCTGAAGAGGAAGCTCTCCCAGAGCAGACAATGTATCAAAAGATACTGGTGCAGATTACTGATCCAAACTTCATGACGGAGTTACTGGGCTACAGGTTCAGTGCAAACTTCTCCCCCCTCCCCTAAAGGAAGATATCTATACCAAAACATTACAGCCCCCCAACATCAAACCCCCAGCTCCGGACTGCTCTCTGATCCAGAATGGGACCTGCATCCATGGGCGGTGATGGTGTCCCCGGCTGTGTGCTCCATGAACTCAATGAGGAATTAAACCCACAGCTTACCACTACATTTAACTCACTTCTTAAGCCTGGTGGCGCCACTCCAGGAGTGGGCACTGCAACTGTGGTACCACTCACCACCGAACCTGGCCCCAAGAGCTTGATACAACCACCTTGGCATTGGCTATTGAAAATTATGATGGAAGCCAATGGACCTCATATAAATAGGTTCATAAATATTGATCCAACCTTTGCAGACTTTGGATTTTAGATCATGCTGCTACATTTGGTTGAGATCATGCTACATTTTGGTCACCACAAAAACAGATGAGCTAGCCATTGATGAGAATAGGCACCATATCTGCTACCGATCTCATTAAATACCTTGACCTGATACCCCTACAGGGTATCATTGAAAAACTCATCAGCTTAAACACAAGATACACATTGGCAAGCTTGGTGGCCCAAACTGGCTAGAGAGTTGCTGGCGCAGGTCAAGACTTGCTGCTCAGGGTTCAAGCTCAAAGCCAAGGCCAAGTCTGCAAGCACAAGGGGCTCCTGGGTAGACTTGGCATGGCATCTACTGAAGTAAGTACAAGCAAACACAGGAGGTTTAGATGACACAAAAGGAGGCGACTTCAGCTAAAAGCCATAAAGAATAACAGATACACAGATATCCTTCAGAAAGGTTTCCAAATGAACAGAAAAACTGGTGCCAGAACCAGTGCCAAATTACGGCCCTAAAGTTAACCCTTAAAAAAAACAAATTCACCCCAGCCGGGGAAAAACAGGGCAAGGTGGGGCTACAAAATGAAGTGTTATCAGGGACCTGGGGACCCAGGTTGATAGTAGTCTGACCCAGGTTCATAGTAGTCTGTCTCAGCTAGGTTATAGAGCTAAAGTGGTACAGCTTACCTTCTACATCATGAAGGGTTTCTCATCTAGATCAAGGGAGGTCATAGTCTCCCAGCACCTCACCTTTAGGGTCAACTCATCATGATGTGGATTGCCCCCAATGAATGATTCCAGAAACTACACTCAGCGAGCTGGCAGAGTAAAGGAGAGGCCACAAGAACCAAACACCAAAAATATTGTCTGTCTCAAATGTCCTATGCTGCCTCACCGACTGAACTCACTCCAGCTCACTTCCAGAGCTTTAAGCTTGCCTCAAGGTGACCTATCCCTAAGATACAAAGTATGGTAAACCAAACCTTGATGAATATCAGGCCTCAACCTCCAAAATCCAGACTTATCAGAGGGGACTTTAAAACCTTGACACAACTATTAATAGAGACGTAGGACGCAAGACTCCTAGATCACCCACCCAAAATATGTGTATGCTGTGGAATCCAGACCCGGGCAGAGGACCTCATTTGGCCTTGTTGAAAGGAAATGCTTGACCAATGGATAATGGATGTAGTATCCATGCAGGGACCCTGTCGGAAAATGACAATTAAGCATCTTGTCATTTCCCTTTGGAAATAATTTGCTGTCTCTTGGAATGCTGTTTGCAGTAAATCTGCATTTACAGATTCATAAGATCTTGAGGAAACTGGCATTTGAAAACTGCTTGTAATACATATAAATTCTGTTGTTTGATTATTTAGCTGTGTTACATTTCGGCAACTACAAGCTTCTTTGATGCAGATATGATAGCAATGCTTTACCAGGATAGTAGCAAATAATTAGCATGGCCAGGTTACCATTCTACTGGAAAATACCTCAACGGCAAAAGTGAAAATACAAGGCTCAGTATAAAATCAGAAGTTTGGACACAGCTCATATCCCTCCTGCTTCATTTTTTGCACAAGTCAGGTCAACATGTGTCTTTCAATATACATTTTTTTTTCAGTTAGGGCTTGTCAAGATTGTATTTTTTTAATTATAGCTATAGCTTTTTGCTGATTATGTATACATAGTCACTTAAGGATCTGTTTACCCTGCCTGAGCTTTGGCTGAGCTACAGAGTCTTGTCTAAGAGAAAGTAAGAAATGCCAGTAAACTTTATTAAGGTGACTACATCTCGATTAACTTACCTTCAAATGAGTGACAGATTGTTTATACGTCATTGATTTTATATAGAACTAATTAGCCACCTCCAACCAAAATTACATTTTAATTAAGCAATTAAACATCCCTAAAAATAGTCAATCAATTTACAGTGCAAAACTCCATTCAGCTTCTAGTTTTAGACCAACATGCACTAAAATATAATATTTTAAAAGGCAAACAAATTCCCATTTTAATAACTTCAATTCATTAGTTCCTCCTTTAGCTACATCTTCCAATAAAATGTTTTTTAAATCTGCAACATTGTCCTATGTGCTTCGTTAAAAAGGCTTGCAGCTGGAGAAATCTGATAACAATGGACTGCATCCCTTTAATGCTCAAAGAGTTGTGACTTTATATTTTCTTGCAGTTTATTATGTACCATTTGTTCAGTACACAGGTATGCTATAAACCATAAATTACATTGCTCATTGACTGTACTTCAGATCCTCAAAGAAACACATCGATACCACATAGCCATTACAACCATTTTTAAGTAATGAAGTATAACATAACATAACTGAAATCAACAACATCAGTGCAAACTTTTGACATTTCAGATCATAAAGACATAATAAATAAACAGTTTGAGGTCTCAGTATGACAAACATTCCCTAAACAGGTAATATGTCCAATACCTTATTCAGGTCAACCTGTTCAACCCCTACCTGAGTGGCACTCTTTTAGTGTCCCCCTAACATAAGCATGACCAATAAACCAAGTGCAGCATTGTTAACAATTTGCTCCAACAGTTATGATATTTTTTACACTGCCCCAGGAAAAAAAGGGGGAAGACCACGCAGCGATTGCCCTGACTGCAGGAATAGAGAAGGGAAGGTCGGGTTGGGAAATCTCTGACCATAGTGCCTAGTTTGAATGTATCTGCCTTGTAATGTCTGATAGATATGGACGTCCTTCTTTACTCCAAATGCCACCATCCCCTTTTTTGCACACTTAAGCACCACTCTGAAGTATAACTTAAAACCCATAGCAGGCCAGATGATATGGTCAACTTTTACCTTAAGATAAGAGCTGCCAAATCACGTCACAGATATAGAAATGTACTTAGAATTTGTTCTTTTATTTTACTTTATTCTTCTTTATATAACAATAAATCTGTGGAAACATGAAAACAATTTGTGACTTGAAAAACCTCATTCTCCCATACACATAAAATGTTTTTCTGTCCTTTAAGACAGGGGTCTCATCATTTTGATGTCAACATAGATTGAAAGCTGATTATGAAATCACCTTACCAGCCCCCCCCCCCCCAACTTTGAGAACCACTCCAAGTCATAAATCATAATCACTGCATCCTTTTTTTGTGCTTGAATTAACCTAGCCCATTTTGTCAGAGATTAGACTTACCCAACCCATGGTCAATAATTATATATTACCCCTAATGAAAATAACTGGGATCATACCATAGTTATTTTCATTAGGGATAAAGGGATAGGGCAAATGTTCTGCTTCTCAAACATAGATTTAAGCTACGTTTGAGTATGGAGAGGGATTAATGTTTTTATGTGAATAGAAAGTCTGTTCCAGGGCAGTGGTACCCACTGCAGATATACTTGTCCATTCAAACCATTCTGTTACTATTTAAGAAGAGGTTTATATCCATAAACAAAGTATTAATGATGCAGTTTGAGTTGCTGATGTGCTGTAAATATATCAGTAATGGATGAGAGGATGACTTGTATGCCAGACACAGGTCAAGGATTAGCAGTCTGTAGGATACCAAGTATAGTGACAGAGCTTTGTGTCAGTCATTGTAAGATGTGATATTGAAGCCTTGTATCCTTTTATTAAGGCATTTCTGTTGGCATTCCAGTTGGTGCATGTGTCTGGACAGATAAATGCCAAAGGGGCATTATATTTAATGAATGGCCTAATTAAGGCTTAGTAAAGGAGACAATGACATCCCTAGACCTAGACACAATCCCTTTGTTTATAAGCTGAGCAATATAGAAGGACTTTCTTACAACAACGGACACATGTTACTCAAAAGTTAGGTCACTGTCCACATAAGTTCCCAAATCCTGAACAACAAGGTCAACTCTCAGAGCTCAGAGGCGTATTGTCAATGTGTCAGCTCCCCAGAGTACACAACTTCCCAAAGGAAGCAACAATGCATTTTTTGGCATTTAGTTTCAGTACATGAGTTTGGCACCAGTCATTTATTTGGGACAAGCCTTCATTTATTTTTAACTACTTTATCTTGTTTACTGGGGTAGTACACTGATCACAATAGACCATTTGCTGTCACAGTTTGGGTATACCTCCTCATATATACTTTTGAGCACCCAGACATTACCACCCTTGTCAAGTCCTTAATACTGCTTACCTCCCAAATTCAGCAGGGTTTTACACTACTAACATCTACCTCCTCCAGTCACAGGCAAGCTGTACTCTAAATTTAAACCTGCCTATCCCCACCCTCCTCAAAGCACTACCAATCACAATCTATGACATACGTCCCTCACTTGCCTGCCCATATTAATTATTTGCAGTCTTCCCCTGTTTAAGTCAATACTTAATCCATTATCCATTTCTCCCTTAGATCCTATATATCATAAAAAACTCATCACTATCTTAATTACCAACATCTCAACACCATATAATTTCCCAATACAGCAATCACCCATCTCTTTTACCCCTACCTCTATCTGGAATTTTGTTAAACTATCATTCTACAACTAAGCATTGTGCTACCAACCTCCACTCTGACCCTCTCACTTCTTCAGCTACTCACTAACTTAACATCTTTACCTTCCCACATCCACTCCACCCATCACCATCATTCTAGCTGTATTATCCAACATGTTCCAGCATATTCAAACCTTAATTCACCCAAGATAATGTCAACCTTATACTCTCTCAACACCACAGACTTTCTCAAAGACAACGTATATTACACAGCCCTGTAATACATAAGCTGAAACTAATTCTAAAGTTAAAATGAAATGTTTAGCCTGCAACCAGCATATCTCCCCAAACTAAAACTGCGTGGTGATATCCATCCAAACAATGGACCAATTACACCCCGATAAACTTTTACATCTACATTCTCCCACACCCCTCTAATACAATATTACACTACTTGCTCTTCTCTTAAGATTACGCACATTTACCTTACCTGCTCCAGATATAGTCATACTAATTGAAACATGGGTGAAAAAAGAACAAAAGATAACAAGATCCTACCCCAAGCTATAATATACTAAGAGCACACAGATAAAATAAAAGCACCAATGGAGTCATAATACTATAAACAAATTCTCTGCAACTTACCCCTTCACCACTAAATCCTTCACAATCTGTATCTACCTTCAAACTCAAGCAGAACAAGATATTATCCATCAAAGATGTCTATTTGCTAGTTGGTAAAAACCTCTCTATTGCAGAAGACTTCTGCTCGGTCTCATTCAACATCTCCCAATAAAAAAATTATTACTGGTTGACTTTAATATTGACTTTTTTCTCTATCTCTTCTCTGACTCACCCTACCAGTCAATACATCTCTATGATCTCTTACAGCTAATCACCACTCCAACCTGTTAGAATAAAAACAATACTAAGAGAACATTAATTGACTGGAATCTTACCTATATGCCTCATAAAAACTTTACCTTGGATACTCTTTCATATACCCTAACTGATCATCTCCCTATCCATTTAATATGATAGCAAACTAATATTCAAAAGCTGGTACATTTCAGCATAGCACATAGCCTCACGCATTTCAACAATAATGCTTTTATCTCCTATCAAAAACTATATAACTGAAATACTTTAAAATACCTTCCACTAGTCTTTTTAATTCTACTGTCTTTGACATCCTAACTTAAATTGCTCTACAGACAAAAACACAACCTAGAGCCAAACCTGCCCCCTGCTTATCGCAAAATTCAAAACACCTTATGAGACTCAGAAACACATCTTGGAATACCTGAGGTGCCCGATAAAGCGCTAACAGATCTCCAAAAATTCAGACAACTCAAAAACTAAACCAAAACTGAAACTGAGTTAGAGGTAAAAACATACTGTACAACCTGCTACATAGAAACTACAAAAATCTCAGAACATTATGGTCATCTATAAACCATCTGTTCATTCCTGGTTGTCTCACTCAATCATCTCCTACACTTAACACTAATAATAACTGTAACACCTTTACTGATGCTTTCAACTCCCTTTGCTAATGCTTTCAGCTCCTATTTCATTCAGTCAAACTCATCAGTATTTCAACATTCCCATAATACCAATAACCAGACAACAGCAACACCTAATATCCTTCTTCATAACCTCTCCTACTAGTCCCCACTAGTTACATAAAAAATACTAGTTAAATTGAAACCCAGAGCTTTAGTCACTAATACCTTAAGATGGCTGCAGAAGCTCTAGCCTACCCCATCTTAATTCTAATAAATCACTCCATCTTTGAAACATATGTCCCTACCATCTGGATAAAAGCTTCCCCTCCATAAATAAGGGCATTCAATTGAACTATCACACTACAGGCCCATTGCCATCCTATCCCTCCATCCAAAATTCTCACGAAATGTATTCAGTCCCAAAATTTTCCATTACCTCATACAAAATAATCTCATCTCTTCATCTCTTTGTGGCTTCTGTCCCACCACAGTACCTCTGCCATTATACTTAGTTTAACTAATACAGTAAAATATATAGCAATGACAGAAATCTAGAGTCTGTCTTCTTTCTTTACCTATCCAAAGTCTTTTGCAGGGTCTCTCATTCAGTTCTCTTACATAGCCTCTATAACATGGGACTCAACATCACTGCTATATCATGGTTCCTTAGCTACTTGCAAAATAGAGCTTAAGCATTCAAGTGGCAAAATGCCATCTCATCCGTCCTCCCTGTCTCAGTTAGTGTGCTACAACGGTCAACCTCGCGATCCATTCTCTTTTAACATCTTCATCAATGACTTACATAAAGCCTGTGAAACTGCATCCTTAGTACAGTATGTGGATGACGCCACAGTTAAGTGTATTGCAAAAAACATCAGCAAACTACAAGAACCTACCCAGGAGTCCTTCTCTCTTATAGAAAACTGGCTGATATCTTCTCAGCTATCCCTAAACCCAAATGAATCCAAACTAACCTTATTTTTCTTCGAAACCATTTACAGTCAATAAACCTTCTTGTCAGTTACCTCATCCAACAACCAAAAAATCAAACTTATCACACATAACAAATTACTAGGCATTTTTGTAGACGAGAAACTAAAATTTGACAGTCACATCCAAAATGTAGAGAAAAAAAATTACTCCAAAAACTACATTCTGTCTATAAAGCCAAACTTTTCTTCTCAGACCCTACAAGAAAACATATTGCTTTTTATCTCCTTTTGCCAACTTTAATATTCTGTACCCATCCTTAACAACATCTAAGTGACCTTGCTAAACAAACTTGAGCAATGCTACTACAAAATAGCATGATTCGCCATCAGCCTTCCAAATAGAACTCACCTCTGCATCACCCTAAGGGAATTACAGTGGCTAGAATTCCTGCATTATCTAATCTACTCATAACTTCCTCAAATCCATAGCTTTATGTCTAACAGCTGTCCATCCATCTCCAACCTCATACAAATATATAACCCTTTCAGGCCACTTCATTCATTGGACAAATACCTATTACATGTATCCAAGCTAACCAATTCTGCTGCCAAATTACTACTCTCTAACCACCTCACTAAATCCCACATGCAATATGACAAGAACACTCCCTAAAATCATTTGAAACTCAGCTAAAATCCTACAGATATAGTTACTTGCTGTGAACATGTGATGTTTCTGGATGACCTCCATTTCCTTTCAACACACTTATCTAACTTGTCATAATGCAACTACCTCTTCTGACTAGCCCATGCCGCTCTCCATTACTATCTCTATCTCTCATGGGCACTTTTTTACCTGGACCTTCTCAATACTCCATTATTTGTTATCATCCTTATCTTATAATTCCTTCACTTAATATCTAATTACAACTGATTGCTTTTGAAAACTATAAGGCTCATATATGTTCGATATTTTCTAATATTTTGCTGTATTCTTGTTTTGATTAACTGTCATATCATCACTATTCTATGTATGTACATTTACTACATACATCTTGTAAAACTGCCCTCTCCTCATTCTGTAAAATGGAACATTTCTCCCTAGGCTTCCTCTGAAAATAAGATCTGTGCCCTGTCCAGCTTTCCTGGTAAACAAAAGCAATAAATAAATGAACAAATAGAGTAAGAATTAATTTTCTAACCACTACATAGGGTCTGAAGGCATGTGCCCCTTCTGTCATATAAGTATGTAACTCTCTCTCCTTTTCTTCAGACAACAACATTCACTAGAAACCAGCAGCTTTGTGAACAAGTAGATTTACTCCACACATTCTTTTTCTCTCCGGCAGTTACAAGTGTCCAGTAATTTACCAATTTGCTGATTGGTAGTATAGTATATGGCATAAATATCCAATTTACAAATTTGACATTTATTACTTTGGTAAATTCCAAACCCACACTGATTCTTAACGGGCTTTAACTACTTTGATGTAAGCATGTTTTGTAAATTTCCTGCCTTTCTGCATGTATAATATTTTCCAAGTTTTGTAAACTAATGTTTCATAATAATAATAATAATAATCATGAAAAACACTGTATTTAGACACACAATGCATCGCTTCGTATTTTTATCCTTATTCCAACTGGACATCCCTTGGTTCAGTTCATTAACATGACAGGGTTGCCTATGTTTCTTAGTGTAACTGTACTGTCCCCCAATTTCCTTTTTTTTTTAACTTTATCCAAACCAGCTTCTAGTAAACTTATATCATACACCCTACATGGTAATTTGTCACATACCTGCTGTCAGGCCTTCTGAAATTCATGACCTGAAATTATACTGTGGTTTAAAAAATTAACTATCTGACATAAACAGCAAAGAAAAAGTGAGGAATGTCTCTGTAATTGTCAAGATAATATTAACAGCTACAGTCCTGAAGGACCACACACTTTCAAAGCTTTAATGCTACCATCATCAGAACAGAGATAAAGTCAGTACTGGGTCAGTAGATGCTAGGTATAATGATAAAGTACATGACTAAATGGAAATTAAGTGAAATAGCATTTTATGAAGAAGGCACTAGAAAGCCTAACCAAGATGTCTGCCAAACCCAAAGCTCTAGACAGGGTCTACAGAATAATGATCACAGGGAGGAAAAAACAGCTCAGAAGGAAAGATAAGTGCACAGGAACAAAAGGTAGAATAGATGGCTGCTTTTAGATCTGTAAGTAAGTAAGTAGGAGCATTTGTGCATTTAGTTTTAAAAACATAAGTCTAAACCTCAAGATGCACGCACTCGAAACTCCCCTTAGCATGGAGAACATCAATATCTGTGCAGTAACAGAAACCTGGTTCAGGGCTCCCGTGAGCACCCCAGCACTACCAGGTTATACCTCATACCATGCTTTTCAGCCCCAAAACTTGGACCGAACCACAAAAGGAGGGGGAGTATTGATATTCATCAAAGATACCCACATCTCCAGGTTGGTGGCAAAGCACGAAGCATCAGAGACTATCCATGTGCAACTAACAGTGGGTAAAACTGCCTTCCAGTTTATAGCCTGCTACAGACCACCCTCCCAAACCCAGGAACCCCACTCGGCCTTCCTGAGAACACTGGAAAATATGAAGGTCTCTCCAAACACCATTATATTGGGCGACTTCAACTACCCAAACATAGACTGGGAGTATTACTCTAGCTCCAACACAATAGCCCAAAGGTTCCTAGAATTTATAAACACAAATGCTATAGAACAACTTGTTACCACTCCCACAAGAGGAGAAAACATACTGGACCTGATCATCACCAACATGGGGACTCTATCCTCCAGACCAGAAGTGTATCCCTCACTGGTAAGATCAGAGCATAAACCAATCTCAATGGATATTCACATCCCGACCCCACCCCTGCCCAGAAAACCACAGTGAAAACTTCTCTAAAGCAAATTTCACACCTCAAAACCGAGGTGGAATCCTTCAAAGCCCCGGCCTGTGGAAAATACTTGAGACATGGAATCCTTTATAAACGCATTCTATGAACACCTTCAGGAATGCATGGATCATCTGATCCCAAATAAAACCAAGACCCAATCCTCCAAAGGCAGACATCCTGTCTGGTGGACCCCAGCCATAAACAAACTATACAATAGAAGGAGGAAGCTACTAAATGATAGAGCAAAATCCCAAAAAGGGAAGGCATCACTGATCAGTATTAGCAAAAACTACGGGCACTCATAAAATTGTCTAAGGCCAGCTTCAAGAGAAAAATTGCACAGGACACTAAGGATAATCACAAGGCTTTCTTTGGTTATGTTAGGAACCTGGGTGGTAATTCCCAGATATGCTCAGAATTAGTCCAAAATCACAAAAAATACACTGAACCCACAGACATTGCCAACATCCTAGCTGACAGGTTCAGCACAAACTCCTCCCCCACTCCCCACCAAAAGGGCAAATATCTATCCCAGCAGAGTGCTGCCCCCCTGACATCTCAGATGCTCAGGTAAGAGCCGCCCTCTCCAAAGCAAAAACACAGCATCAATGGGACCAGACGGTGTCCCGGGCTGCGTCCTACATGAACTCCAAGAAGAGCTAAACCCAAACATAAAACTACTGTTCAGTCTCCGCCTTACTACAGGATATGTGCCCAAAGAGTGGCGTACAGCAACAGTGGTCCCTCTCCATAAAGGTGGTGCCTCAACGGATCCTGGAAACTATCGCCCCATAAACCTGACTAGCTTGGTCTGCAAAGTTATGGAAAGGATCATCATGGACCTCATAAATAAAGATATTGGGGACATACAGACACTGGATCCTACCCAGTTCGGCTTTGTTAAGGGCAGATCCTGCCTCTTAAACCTGGTTGATTTCTTTGAAACAGTCACCAAGGCCATTGACGAGGGGAAGGTGGTCCACACACCCTACCTGGACCTCGCAAAAGCCTTCGATACAATACCCCACTCGGGCATTATACATAAGCTCACCAGCTTAAATATAAACCCCTATGTCACTAGATGGATTGCAAACTGGCTCAAGGACAGAACCTACATGGTTAGAATTGCTGGAGCCATGTCAGACTCCAAGCCAGTTACAAGTGTTGTCCCACAAGGCTCAGTCCTGGGACCTCTCTTGTTCGGTATATATTTCTCGGAGGTACAGGCCAACACGGAAGGATTGTGGTTGACCATGTTCACAGATGAGTGCAAACTGGGTGCCATAATCGACTCTCCAGCCAACACAAGCATCCTCCAAAAGGGCCTCATAGAAACAGACAACTGGTGCCAGAGCAATGGCCTCAAGCTAAATGCCAAAAAGTGTATAGCCATCCCCTTTGACAAAAACAAAGTGCCCACAAATTACCACATAGGTGGTAATCCGTAAAGTACAGAAGAAGTAAATAGGGACCTGGGGACCCAAGTTGATAGCAATCTCTCATTTGACAACCACGTAGCCAAAGTGGTTAGAAAAACATTTTATATAGCCCACCTAATCATGAAGGGATTCACATCTAGATCAGGGAAGGTCATCGTGCCTCTTTACTCATCCCTCATCAGGCCCATAATTGGGTACAATGCCCCTTTTGGGATGTACCTTACCAGACACCTGCAGCAACTGGAAAGACCCCAAAAGTACCTCACCAAGAGGGTCAAAGGGCTCAAACAGATGCCATATGCTGCCCGGTTAAAGAAACTCCAGCTCTACTCAGTGGCATACCGCCTGTTCAGAGGCGATCTGTGCCTGATGTATAAAGCCATGTCCAACCTGGAATTAATGGACATGCTGCACCTCAGAAAATCCAAATCCCATCGAGCTCTGGCTCGAGAGACTTGAACCTCAGCACTGAAATAAAAAGGACATGCTGGAGGACAGATTCATAACCCAGAGGCTCCCTTCACTCTGGAATAAAATCCCAGTCCAGGTTAGGCAGAGTCCCTCATTGACTCTCTTCAAGAGGAATCTTGATGAGTGGATGGGGGATCATAGGTTTACTCCGGGTATCACTTCTGTGTCACTGTTAGACAGAGGCACAGTATACTAACCTCGAAAAAGGGCATAGCAAAATAAATTTAAAATGGGTGGCGAAAGCCAAACACATTCTGGCTAGGCTTATAAATGCCCTAGGGCAGATAGCCTAGTATGAACCTATGAACCTATGAACCTATTCACAGTAGGCTAACATGTGACACAAACAATGGAACAACAGCGAATAGAGAGTGGAAAGGCTACAAGACTGCAAGTGAAAATGCAAGATCTGGTGGAAGACAAAGCAGCAATTAAAGTTGAGCAACAGGAGGGATTAACAGACATAATAAAAAGACAGGAAGAAAAGATGGTGCAGAAACATAAAGATAATTGTAATACAATAAAGAGAGAGAGCAACAGTGAACAGGAGCTGTTTGCATGAGATTTTTTGATACCAGAAAAACAAGAAACATTAATAGAGAGACAAGGGAGAGCCCTAAGAAGATGGGGTGATGGTGCATCAGAGGGATTAGGTGACTCAGAAGTGAACTGCTGGACAAATGATGGAATATACAGGGTTGAAAAGAAAAATTTATGATGAATGGCAGAGGACTGAAAGTGGCCACAGAAGCAGAAAAGTAATAAATAAGAGGAATAAATGGACATTGAAAGGCGGGTGATTGTAGTCAGTGCAATAAGGCTTTGTTAAATTAAATATATCCTTACATTGTGGAACATGCTTAGTTAACACATCGTGAACATTTTACAAACAATAGGATGAAATAAATCAGTTCCAGAGGCAATGAAGAGTAATGCATTCAAGGGGGGCATAGAGGTAAGCTCCAAGATAAGTGACACATTTTTGATAATTAGTTACTAATGTACAACAAAACTATAGTAAACACGTCTAATGTCTAAGTCTTAGAAAAATATGTAATAATTGCTGATGTAACAACTGGGAGGGGCATGAAAAGGAATGTATAAGGGAAACGAGAAATTTAAAGTAAAAGGCAGCCTACAGATAAATGTGAGATAAAGGAGCAATGGTATATAAGCAGTATCATAAGGAGGTATAAAAGTAAATAAATGTGGAATATCACACAGATGAAGATGGCACACCTCACTGGTGAGCAACAGTGGGGAGGGACAACCAATGAATGGGAATACTGTAATATTAAAAGGTTGTGACATTAATAGTGAGTTGCCATGCAGTGTATTAGTGTGAAGGTCATGGGAAGGGGAAAAAAGTCTTAAAAGGCCCATGTCCAGGGCATACCCATGCACATGAAAGAGCCAAAAGATGGATATCCATAAGCAGGGGGTGTGGAGGATGGGTCAGAGTGTAATCAGCTGCTATAGAATACAATGTTCAGTTAGGAGGTTGTGCCTGCAAGAAGGGATATGACAGAAGCAGCAACTGGGAAAAAAGGGAGGGGTGGGCAAAAATTACAAGGAAAATACAGTTAATTGCATGAAACATTGGGAGTTTATCATAATCTATCAGAAGAAGGAGAATACAGAAAATGTTGAAGAGACTGGGGGAGACATTGTTCTATTACAAAAGAGCAAAACTGAAAATCTGTGTTATGACTATGCAAAGTGAAACATGGACGGCAAGAATACAAAGAGGGTAACAGGAGAAAGGAACAGGTAAGAAAGGGTGGCAAAATTACAGAGGATGGAACTCTAGAGAAAATGGAAGATGTTAGGGAGGCAAAGGAAGAAATAGATATATAAAGCATTAAGGGAAAGAAGGGACAAGGTCAGAGAAGAAGAGAGAATGAGAAAGAACTGGGGAAGAAAGACAGGAAAGAAGAAAGGGAGTTGTAGGATACTGTTAGAAGGCAATTCATGCAGAAAGGCCCATGCAAAGGATACATAGAGGGGGAGATCACAGCCTGAGAATAATACATAGATGGTATCTACCCCTTGAGATTGGTAAAGGGAACATAAAGGAGAATAGCAGATGCCAGAAGTCTCAGAACGAAGAGGCAGGAATGGTGCATATGTTCTTTGACTGTGGGTGGGCAGGGGAATTCTAGCAGGTGGTGCAGAATATTTGAAGAGCCATATTTCAAAAGCATACTTGGGATTTCTATGTTGGTGGTATACAGAAAGAGGGTAGAATCCAGAAAGAAAGAGAAAGAATATAAACAAAGGGTAGGTTATAGCATCTGCAGTGATTCTAAGATATTCTATAGACAGGCTGTCAACAGATGGTTTGGAATGTTTTAGTTTTAGAAGGTGTTTTTGATAGAAGAGATAGATACCGGCTGGAGGGAGAAAGAATTTTGGCAGTGATTAGTACTTCTTACAAAAGTGAGGCTGGACTGTGGTTTGCTGTTAAGTAGGGAGTGGACAGAGTGTATGAAATGTGTATTGAGTTGGGTCACTATAGAGTCTGAGTTGATGGTGGTAGTTCATGAAGGAATTGTAGTTTGGCCTGGGTGTAATAGTCTCTTTATTGTGTTTCAGAAAAGATTTGAGTTCTGTTGTTTGTTGTCTTGGAGCTTAGAAAAGCATTTTCTTTTGTCTGATCTGATTTTTAGTATACAAAGGTTCCTAATCTATCTAAAATGAGGCCATTCTGTGGTGTTTTATCAGAAGACCATGCTTTCCAAGCATTATCTCTGTTTAGCATGAGTTGCCTGGTTTCTCTTGCGAACCCTGGGGTGGGATTTGATTCAAGTGGATCTGATGGGAGCTAGTCCATTTAGCATGTTAAGCAATGTGCTGTTGGAGTGAGTCACAGATCATCTAGGTGCATTTTGAATGTCCCATTTGTTTTTGTTGAGGTAGCTAATGAAGGTGTCATTACTGAAAAAGGACAGTATGCACACATTATTATAAATTATGTGTTTATTTGCATGATTAGATTGATTCACAGCAAAGGTTGGTAGATGTTCACTAATGGTGTTAGAAAGGCAGCCAGCAGTGCTAATTTTGCTAAGGGTGGTGGTGAGAATCCAGTCTAATGTAGACTCACTATTACTGCGTTGGAACCAATCTAATGTAGACTCCTATTACTGCATTTAACCAATTCTAATGTACACTCCCTATTACTGCATTGGATCCAGTCTAATGTAGACTCCCTATTACTGCATTGGAACCAGTCTAATATAGACTCCCTATTACTGCATTGGAACCAGTCTAATGTAGACTCCCTATTACTGCATTGGATCCAGTCTAATGTAGACTCCCTATTATTGCATTGGAACCAGTCTAATGTAGACTCCCTATTACTGCATTGGAACCAGTCTAATGTAGACTCCCTATTACTGCATTGGAACCAGTCTAATGTAGACTCCCTATTATTGCATTGGATCCAGTCTAATGTAGACTCCCTATTACTATATTGGAATCCACTGAATTTTATTCACCCGATCTCCATCCACAGAAACTCCATTTAAATGAAGGAACGAACTGAAAAATTCCTTTCACAGGGAAAGGAACCACTTGACCACCATGCTGAACTGTGCCCTCTCCCCATGTAGTGCAATCTCGGAGTTGGTATGTTTAAGTAGGAGAGTGGGGGGGCAGCTTGGTTGGCTGAGTTGCTTTCCGTTGTGTTTTCTTTGCATGGTGATCAAGTGGTTCCTTTCCCTGTGAAAGGAATTCAGCAGTTCATACATATATATATATATATATATATGTATACAGACACACACACACACACACACACACACACACACACACACACACACACATATATATATATATTTATATGTGTGTGTGTGTGTGTGTGTGTGTGTGTGTGTGTGTGTGTGTGTGTGTGTGTGTGTATGTATATAATATATGTATATATATATATATATATATATATATATATATATATATATATATATATATATATATATATATATATATATATATATATATATATATAAATATATATATATATATATATATATATATGAATGATAGCCATGCCATCTGCTGCCTCATGTTGTCTATGCATATATTATACAATTTGCCTTTATATAACTTCTGGTGTGGAACCTGTACTTTTTACATTTTTATTTATATCTGTGTTTTCAGGAGTGTGGGGACTTCCTCTTATGTCAAAGGGGTGCTAGCGATACTTGCACCCTTGGAAAAATAAATGTTTTTTGTTTTGTGACTTTGAAAGTGTGGCTGTTGGGTGAGTAATGACCTCCTAAGGTTTTAAATGTTTTGAAGTTGAATAATTATGTGTAAATTACATTCATACAAAGTGCTAGAGTTTAGGCAGGCTGACTTTGACAAAGTAAAAGTGTGATTTCTAGAACTTTAAGATGAAGCTGTGGGAAAATCTAAACTGTCATTAAAAAGACAGAAATTTTTATTTAACGGAAGTTGCAACTCCAGCAATTATATCATGGGCCGGATTCACGAATGCTTGCAAGAGTAGAGTAAGACTCCATGCAGCCATGTCCACCGAGCGATCCAGGAACAGCCAGTAGGGGCATGCAACAGAGCTCCTAAAATGACTCTTACACGGACAGAGCTAGGATATGCAAATTACCTTAATTGCAGGTGAAAACTATGCAAATGAGGTAAATTTGCGATCCAGGAAACCCGAACCTGTCTGAGTAAGAGTAGTGTTTTTTGCAGAAATGTACTCTGTTGACAACTGAGTATCATTCTGCAAATAGCAAAACGGAGCCGTGACAGCTCCAAAAAAAGGATGCATCCAGTTGAGAAAGTATGCCAATGGCCAAACATATAGCCATTGGCAATGTTCACCGATGCAAAATAAAAATAAAATAATTTTTTTTATCCCGATCTCCGAAGTTTAAGCGTAGCACAGCGCCGCGCAAGCGCGCTGCACTCTAAAAACCAGAAAAACAATAATTAAAATCCACAAATGTGGATTTTATTGTAATTCTTAATTTACAATGCAAGGGAATGGCAGGCCGAAGACAACATGGCTACCGAGTAGAGGTTGCTAAGGGGGGAAGCTCAGTCTAAGAGATGTAACCAAGCATTAGTAGGCAATCCTATGCAAATGAGGGTAAGGATAGTGAATCCAAAGTTTACATAACAAATGAGCACAGTCAGTGGAGTGCAGGAGTAGGATAAGGGGTGTATCAGAGTAGAAGATAGGTGACATCACGAGGGGGGTATGTATGAAAGAAGTGAAGCTCATTGGAGCAGAGTGGCATGTGTTTGCTGTCAGTTACTCATCACTGGAAGAAGTGTGTCAACAGGTACCCTAGCTAAAGGCAAGAAATTGAAGGTGTATGCCATGGATAACACTAAAGTTTCTTACAGAAGTGCTTGCAACATGTTTGTGCATGGGTGCGCACCCGTACATCCGAGTAAGACTGTGTGCGAGCGTGTGTGCCAGTGTGCACGCGATTAAGCCGGAGTCCGCATGTCTAAAGTTGCTTAAAGTTGTGTAAGTGCGTTGCACCTGTGTGCATGTGTTTTAGCAAGAATAAGCAAGTTTTAGTCCATGTAAGCATTTGTGCGTGCGTGTGAGCTGGTGTGAGTATGTTTGCGCTTGTGTGTGCGGCGCTGCCCCCCTGAGGAAACAGAAAGGGAAAAGGAAGCACAACAAATAGTAGGAAGTTAACCAGGGAGTACTAGCAGAGCTAGCAGGAGAAAACAATCAGAATCAGGCAATTACACAGGCAGTACACTAGCCCAGCCCAGCACTTAAAACTCTGCAAACAACATTCCACTATGTTTCTCTCAGAGACACTGCAACACTGCAGTAAGCTAATAGAAGTGAAAGCTGAAAAAGCTTTACTGAGACAAAGAAATGTTAGGGGCTGCTATTGCTGTTATAAGGCGACATATGCAACATGCTGAAGGTGGTGACAATGCGAATGCTGCTGGACAACCCACAGTGAGGAGACGGAGAAGAGTGTACAGGCCCAGGGCAACCTATCAGGGGCTACATAAGCTGGAGATAGTGGAGCGCTATAGAGTGGACAGAGACCTCATGCAGCAAATTGTTGAGCTGTGCAGGCCACACCTCACACACAGAACCAACAGAGGGGAACCCATCCCATTAGAAACCAAGGTATGTGTTGGCCTAAGAATATTAGCAACAGGTACCTTCCAGAGACCAACTGGTGATATGATGGGGATATCACAGGCATCAGCATCCAGGGTACTGCACCAGTTCCTGGATGCCATGTCAGCACATGTCGGTGATCATGTATATTTCCCCAATTCCCGTGAGGTATTAGCCAGCAATATGCATCTCTTCCAACAAATAGCGGAATACCCTGAGGTAGTGGGTGCAATAGACTGCATGCACATATGCATCAAAGCACCAGCCGGTGAGTGGGGTAGGGTCTACTTTAACCACAAGGGCTTCCCCTCCATCAACTGCCAGGTTGTGTGTGATGCCCAGGGCATAATACTGAATGTGTGTGCTGGCTGCCCTGGAAGCTACCATGATTCCCATATCTGGCATCTGACACAGTTGTACCAGACATTTGCCAATGGGGGCATCCCTCATGGTCACCTAGTGGGGGATGCTGGCTATGCACTGGAGCCGTGGCTGATGACACCCATCAGAAACGCACACACACACCTGAACAGGAATGCCATAATGAGGCACACGCACAAACACAAAATGTAATTGAGCGTGTGTTTGGGCTGCTCAAGTCACGGTTCCGGTGCCGGGACACATCTGGTGGAGCCTTGCAGTACTCACCAACTACATGTACCCAAATTGTCAGGGTGTGTGCTATGTTACATAATATGATCCTGCGAAAAACGCTGCAGCAGGAGCAGCATAGGCCCAGGCAAAACAGCCCCCCACCATTGCCAAGGCCATCACAGGTAGAGCGTGACTCGGAGGAGGAACAACCTGAGCCTGCCCCGGTAGGCAGAAGGAGGTGTGCCCAGTATGCTTTGGCCTTGGCAAAGATGCAACGCATAGCATATACACTGGCTCAGTAGGAACCCTGGAAATGATACCTCTCTCTGACATGCGCATATAGTAAAAGGGATGCCTAACTTGACACTACCTGTTTTCAAACATGTATAGGGGTGTAGTATGTGCATCCGACATAGGCAGCCCTGCAGCACCACCTGAGGCATGATTGCCATGTGTTAAGCAATATAAAGCAGTGCTAAACAGCTTTTACCACCATTTAGTATATGTAAACAACATTGCAGACATTAATTAACACAACTGTGGTCAATGTTGAGCAATACTGGGCAATGTTCAGCAATGCTGGTTAACGTTGAGCAATGTTGGACAAGCTTGGTCTAAGTTGGGCATAGCTGAACAAAAGCCAACATGCTCATATTTGCTCTACTTGCCCTTAAGCAGTCTGGTCTGCTCAGTATGAAAATATAAAGCAGTGGCAGGCCTCAAACCCAGGATACTGAGCACTATAGTCATAGTACTGAACAACTAAACCATGACAGCATTTCACTGGTCAGCCTGTATGAAGAAATGTTGATAAGTCTATGCAAAGTATCTCATGGAAACCCTGCAGGCACAGCATAATCCCTGTCGAGTTATGACACAAAGGTGAGCCCTGCAGTAAGAATAGAACCTGATTTTCAACACACATATAGTATAAATGTTAATATTGGTCATGTTCACACACATCAACAAATGTAGTGGACTTCAGTCAGCAACATACTGAAAGGTCACACTGGGCATGCTCACACACTTGAATAAATGAGACAAATGTCAGGCAACAAAACACTGAAAGGCCAAACTGGGAATGCTCACACACTTAGGCCATGTCTGAGTACAGCAGTGGGCCACACATATCCGGCAGTTGCATGTGTTAATCCAGGAACCTCTCACTATTCACCAGTCCACCTTGTGCACACAGTTATATGACAACAGACACATATATAATATAGTGGAACCCTGTCATAATCAAATATGTTCTGCAGATACTTAGGTTGTTCATAGAAAGTGGGAAAGCAAAGAAGATAAAAAACCTGCAATCAGTATCATCAATAAACAATGTACATCCCAAACATTATTATAGGTTCATAGGTTGATACTAGGCTATCTGCCCTAGGGCATTTATAAGCCTAGCCAGAATATGTTTGGCTTTCGCAACCCTGTTAGATTAGTAGACTGTGCCTGTGAATAGTAGGTCACACAAGATAGCCCTTTTACGTTTAGTTTATTGTGCCTCTGTCTAGCAGGGACCCAGAAGAGATCCCAGGGGTAAACATACAATCACCCATCCACTCATCAAGATGTCTCCTGTAGGGGGTCAGTGGGGGGATCTGCCTATGCCGGACTGGGATCTCATTCCAGAGTGAGGGGAGCCTCTGGGATAAGAATCTGTCCCTCCAGCATGTCCTATTAATATCTGTGCTGAGGTTTAAGTCCCTGGAACATGTAGCTCTAAGGGATTTGGATATCCTGAGGTGGAGCATGTCCTTTAATTCTGGGTTGGACATGGCTTTAAACAACAGGCACAGATCGCATCCGAGTAGGCGGTAAGGGATTGAGTAGAGCTGGAGTTACTTTAGCCAAACTGCGCAGGGCATCTGTGTGAGTCCCTAGATCTACTTGGTGAGGTACTTTTGTGGCCATTACAGTTGCTGCAGGTGTCGGGTAACGTACATCCCAAATGGGGCATTGTATCCAATCATGGGCCTGATGAGTATAGGGGCACAATGACCTCACTTGATCTAGATGTGAAACCTTTTGGGATAAGGTGGGCTATATAGAAGATCTGTCTAACGACTTTGGCCACGTGATTGTCAAAGGCGAGATTACTAACTACTCGTGTCCCCAAATCCCTAATAACTCATACCGTACTTAATGGATTACCACCTATGTGGTAATGTGTGGGCACATTATTATTCCCAAAGGTGATGACTATGCATTTAATGGCATTTAGCTTTAGGTCATGGCTCTGGCACCAGTTATCCGTCTCTGTGAGACCCTTTTGGAGGATGCTTGTGCCAGCTGGAGAGTCAATTATGGCACCCAGTTTGCAGTCATCTGCGAACATGGTCAGCCATATTCCTCCTGTGTTAGCCTGTATGTCAGAGAAATATATACTGAACAAGAGAGGTCCCAGGACTGAGCCTTTTGGGATGCCACGTGTAACTGGTATAGAGTCAGACATGGCACCTGCAATACTGACCATGTGGGTGCTATCCCTGATCCAGTTAGCTATCCATCTTGTGACATATGTGTCTATATCGAAGCTGGTGAGCTTATGTATGATGCCCGAGTGGGGTATTGTGTAGAAGGGTTTTGCAAGGTCCAGGTAGATTGTGTGGACTACCTTCCCTATGTCTATGGACCTGGTAACTGTTTAAAGAAGTCAACCAGGTTCAAGAGGCAAGATCTGCCCAAAACAAAGCCGAATTGGGTAGGATCCAGTGTCAGTAGGTTCCCGATGTCTTTGTGTATGAGTTCCATGACGATGCGCTCCATAGCTTTGCAGACCAGGCTAGTTAGGCTTATGGGGCGATAGTGTCCGGGGTCCGTTGTGGCACCACCTTTGTGGAGTGGGACCACTGTTGCTGTACACCATTCCTTGGGTACATATCCTGTAGTAAGTCTGATATTGAGCAGTGACTTAATGTAAGGGTTACGTTCATCATGAAGCTTGTGTGGGGTTTTCCCCCCACCATTGGTCCCTTATGTGGGGTCCTTTGGGGACAGCACTAAACCCGTTTCCCCTTTTTGGAAAGTCGGGGCTACAATTTTGGGATACCCCTTTGCTCTTTTTTTGGGGGAATTTTGGGGAGAATTTCATGAACCTGTTTGCCCGGGTGTTCCCTTTCTGGGGTTGTGTTTCATTTTTAGTAACCTTCCAAGCATTTTTCTGGGGGTCCACCCAGGTTCCCCCGCCCTTGGAAAAAGGGTTTGTTGTTTTTTTGGGTGCAATTGTTTCCTTTTGGGGCCTTTGAAAGTTTGAAAAGGGTTAGCTTTTGGGTTTTTTACCCCGATCGAAGGGTCCCCCTTTTTGGGAATTTTGTTTCTTTTTAGAAATTCCCTTCCCGTTTTAGGATTAAAGGGTTTGGGGTCCAAGAAAAGGTCCCCTTCCAATTGGGGGGGTAATTCCCTTTTTGGGATTTGGGATGACATCCCTAGGTTTTCCCCTTTTTTGGGGGTTTGGGGAAAGGTTCCAAACATTTGAGTTTTAAAATTTACCAAATGTTCCCCCGGGGGTTTCTTTAAGGATCCCCCCTCGGGTTTTGGGAAATTGGGGACCCCTTTGGTTTTGGGGAATTCAACCCAAAATTTCCCCGGGAATGGGGGTTTTTGGGGGGTTTGGTTTTCCCGGTAAAATAAAGGAGTTTTGCCACCCAAAGAGGGGATATTTGGTTGGGGCTTTGGAGTCCCCTGGGGTGTGATCGGTTAAAATGGTTTCCCCTTTTGTTTGGTCCAGTTTTTGGCCAAAAACATTTGAAATTTTAAATTTAGGGGCCCTTTGGGCCGAAAGGGGGTTGGGCTTTAAAATAATTTTTCCCATAATGGGGAGTTGAAATCACCCCAATTTTTAAATTTGGGGTTTTGGAGAACCCCTTATTTCTTTTCCGTTTCCCCCGGAAAAAGGGGGGGTTTTCCTGAAAAAATTTGGGGGTGGCGAGCCAGGCCCAACAAATAAAGGGGCAGGTTTTCAACTGTTAGTTACATGGATGGGCGAGCTTTCCCCGGCTACAACCATTTTATCCCCTTTTAAAGAAAAATGGTTTCCCCCTTTAAAATTTTTGTTGTTTTCCATTTTTGGGGGGGAAAAGCCCGGTATAATCCTGGGTAATGCGGTTCTTGAGCCTGAACCAGGGGGTCTGGGGTTACCCACAGGAAAAATGGGGATTTTTACTTTTTGGGGGGCCTGAGTGCCTGTTTTGGGAGACCTGGGGAAAACAGCCAAAAACCCCATTTCCCCTTTTACCTGGGGAAGTTTGGGGGGTGGGTTTGCTTTTTGCCTTTAAAAAAGGATTTTGGTGGTTTTTGGCCCCAAAAGGGCCCGTATTGTCCCCAATGACAGGGGAACTTTTATAGTGGGTTTTTGGTGGGAGCATGTTTGGGTGCGCCTTTTGGGGGTCCCCTTAAGGCAAATTTTTTTAAAACCCCCAATGTTTTTTTAAAAATTTTTTCTTTTTATACTTTTGAATATTTGGGTGGGGTTTTTAAATGTAGACGGGTCAGGGTCAAACTGGCCCCCGGGCTAATGTTCAACTCTCCTATTCTATTTTTTGGGGGGGGGTTTCCGGAAAATTTAGGGTTCAAAATTCCCCACCAGCATGGGGAAAAAAAGATGGAAGCCAAAATTTGTACTTCTTTGGGGTGACCAAAAATCATGGGGGTTATGGGGATCCGGGAAGGCTCAAAAATTTTTTTTTTTGTTAAAAATTGGTGAGGGGTCCCGTGGTTTTGACAATTTTGAGTCATAAAAAACAATGTAATTATTGTTGAGTAAAGGGCCAATGACCCGTGTGGCACCACGAACCCCTTTAACCCCCATGGGATATTGGGTATTGTTTGTGGGTAAAACCCAAAAATTGGGTTTTGGGGGGGCTTTTTTTAAGGTCTTGCTGCCAAAAAGGGAGAAAATTTTATTTAACCCCCCAGGTTTTTTGGAATGTTAATTTTTTTTCGGCCTATGGTCCCAATTGGGGAAAAACCTGGGGTATGTTGTGTTGGTTACCCCAACCAACCTATGACTAAGTCATTCGAGAGGAAACTCCCCCCCTCCCTGTTTGTTTTATTAAAATTCATTTCCCAAAATCTGATTTTTGGGAAAGGAGGAAGGGTTTCCTTTTAAAAGGAGGTTTTAAAAGTCCCCCAAAATTTTCCCTTTTCAACCCCCCGGGCAGAGTACCCCAAACCAAAATTTGGCATAAATATTATTTTTAAAGAAAATAATTTGTACTGATCACAAAGGAAAAGTAGGGTGTTAAGTGTTTTTAAAAGGTTATTCCGGGTTTAAAAATGCCCTTCCCGGTTTGTGGTGTTTTAAAATTAACGGGGAAGGAAACCAACCCCGAAACCAAAAGAATTTCCCCTTTTAGTATTTATAAATAGAATTTTTAACCTCAATTGCCCGAGTGGGTGGGGGGTTTTGTGGAATTTTCCCTTTTGAAGGCCCTTTAATAAAACCCCCCTTAAAAAGGCCCTTTAATCAATTTATACCCCCAAAAAACACATGGAAATGGGGAAAACTCCCAAAAACCCAAAACATTTTGGTTAATTTATTCTTGTTTCTAAATGTTATAAGGGTTTTAATCCGCAAACAGGGTTTTTTTGAACACTGTTGGTCAATTTTGGGGTTTTTTTAAACTGTTGAATTGTTTAAAAAAAAATATGGCACACAAGGGGTTTGGTTGGGAAAACAAGACCCTGGGAACCCCAATTTAACCCTTTAAATCTATTGAACCCTGGACCTCAATTAAATTTATAAAAAGGTTTGGGAAACCCGCAAAAAACAACCCTTTTCCAACTTTTGGTTGTTCTCAGATCCTTGGTTTCCCCAAATGTGTTTGCAAGGCCCGCCACCCAGGACTTCCATCACTTTTAAAACACCCATGCCCCCATAGAATTTGAATAGGGCCCTTTATTTAACATTTTCCCAACACATTTTTAAACCCCAAAATTAAAAATCCTGGTTTCATAAATTTTTGTTTTTGTCAATTTAAGGGGAAAAGGGAATTTGGAAAGTGGGTCCAAAGGCAAGAATTGTGGGAGTCCTGGGCCCCAACTGTTTTAAAACCTGTGGACCCAGGTTCATTTGGGAAAATTTATAAAACAAAGTTGGGAACACACATTTTAACCCGGGCCGTCTGATGAATTTTAGGATTCCCCACAAATATTGAGGAGAAGAAACCAAGTAAAGGCATATTTGTGGTTTGTTTGTACCCCTTCTATATCCCAAAAAATGGGAGGAAGGGTTTAATCCCTGGTTCTGGATGTTGTTGGGGTTTGTTGTGTTTCCTTTGGGGAGTTTTCCTTTTAAGATTTGGGGGGGAAACATTTAAAAACTTCCCTTTTCAAACCTGAAGATTTCAGTATCCCCCCAAAAAGCAAATGGAAAATTAAAAATTTTCCCAAATTTAAACAAAATGTTTTGTTAAAAAGCAAATCCCCTAGTATTATAACATGTTAATAAGGGGGTTTGTCCCAAATTTCGAAATGTTGTTTTAAAAGACACCTTTTTCAAAATTGGGGTTTTTCCCTTTTTTACTGTATCCCCTTTACCAAAAAACAGTAGTCCCCCACTTTAGGTACTGGGTTTGGCAAAAACATTTTAAATTAAAATGGGGAAAAAATCAAAATTGAAAATACTTTTTAAAGACATGTGTCAATTATTCAAGGTTAACCTTTTCTTTGAAAACATCTTTGACAGTTTGGGGCCCCGTGCTTTAGCCCTTTTGGTTTCCTATCAAAGTTTTGTGACAAGGGGGCCCGCCCCTTTTGACGGGTGGTTATTGGGGTTTTCCCCAACCCCAAAGACCCCTTTTTTTTGAATTTTGTGGTGGGGTTTGTGGGGGTTTTGTGTTGTTTTGGGGTTTTTTGGTGTAAAAACAACCGTATATGTTGATTAAATTTTTTGTGTTTCCCAGGGGGACCCTCAACCCTTACCTTTGGAAAATTTTGGGGGAACCAAAGAAGGTGACAAAATGTTCCCGGATGGACACAGGGACCTTTCCTGGGGGGGCCATACCCTATGGTACTGCCAAGGGTACTTGTATAGAAAGGGATTTACTAAAGCCCCCTTGGGTTTGGCCAAACCACGGGAGGGTCCAGGATTGGGCTTTGGAAACCCCCTTGTGGGGTGGTCTCCCCCCGGAGTGGGGGATTGTGGTCACTGTATGCCCCTTAAGATGTTGGTGGCATAAACCCTTAATGTTGTTTGCCTTTTCCTGGCACATGGCCCAAAAAGGGGGGTTTGGGCCCCCAAAAGGGGGGTTTCAATACCCTGGGAATTTGGATGGACCCGGAAGGATAATGCTTTTTGGGGTATTCCCTTTTCCCCCCCTGGGGTTTTTCCAAGTTGTCCGCATTCACCCAAAAATTGGGTTTAAAATTGGGGGGTTTGAGGGGATTACACCAGAATGCCCCAAAACCCCCCCACAAGATTTAACCCGGGGTTTTTACCCAAGGCCCTAGTTCCCCAAACCTGGGCAAAACCACATGTGTTCCCAAATTTTAACCCTTGGGGTTGAAAATGTATTTGGCCCCTAGGAAAAATTGGAAATGGGGGGAAACTGTGTCCATTGGCCAAAGCAGACCCTGCAAAACCCCCCCTGTTCCCCAAATGTACACCTGCCCCAAATTTCGTGACTTTACCCTTTACCATCCAAAAATACCCAACACCTGTGGGGGAGGAAAAACCCCACAAACACCCAAGTTTGCACATGGGCCCGGGAAACATTTTAAATTAACACTGGTGAAACAAAACACATTTAAACATAACAATGCAACCCTGCCCCTGCCCAGAAAAAATACCTACAAGGAACAAAAAAAACTTTATTTTTGAAAAACAACCCCCAACAAAATTTTAAAATCTATTAAGGTTATGGGGGATCAGACCAAGCCGGTTTCCCCATCAATGTCAGATGCAGGAGGTGGCCAAAAGCATCAATTTCACAAAGGGTGTTTTTTTTGTTGGTTTGCCAAGAGGCCCTTACCCAAACCCAAAGGACATGGAAAAATTTTGTGGTTTGTTTTGTTGTGTTTGGTTTTGGGGTGTGTGGTGTTGTGTGTTGTGTGTTGTGTTTGTTGGTGTGTGTGTTGAGGGACAACAGACATGGGTCAATTTATGAATGGTTTTGTGTTTTAGCCCATTTTTGGTTTAAAATTTGGTTGTTCTGGGGTGAAAGGGGTTTTTAAAAGGGGCTTTCCTAACGGGGGGGTTGTGGGAAGCCACAGCCCCGTACCTTACCCCCGGGAAGATTTCCCGTTTGCCCTTTTGGGAAAAGTATGGCCTTCAGGGTGCCATTGGCCCGGGATCTATTTAACCAAATTACTATATCAAAAAGGGGAGGGGATTTTTTGACTTGGCCCAAAGTCCCTCGGGTCCAACCAATTGGTTTGGGGGTCTTAGGAGGGGTTTTGACAGCCCCCCCCAAATTTCTGGGTGGTATCCACAGGGAAAAAGGGCTGGGGGTTTTTTGTGTTTTTGGTAATTGGGCCACAATTTTGCTGGCCCTTTTTAAACCATTTAAAAGTCACCACCCTGGGGGCCCGTCCTGGCCCCCAAGGGGCCACAAGGTTGGGGGACATTTGTTTCCCCCAACTATCAATTTCCTGGTGTTTAATTTTTCGGAAAGGGACCTCAAGGCATGGGTTTTGTTCCAAAATTATCGGGGTTTATGGGCCCCTCTTCCCAGTCCCTCCCGGTTCCTTTTCCAAAAGGCCGTGCCCCAATTTTGCCAGAAAATACCCTGAGGTTGGGTGACCCCCCTTTTGGGGGGCATTTTGGAGGGGCCCGGGGCCACCCTGCTAGGGGAACCCCCCTGGGAAATGTTGTGGAAACCCCCTTCCTGGTTTTCTGGGCATGGGGCTGGTTTGGGGGCATGTCCATTTAAAAACCAACTACCTGGTCAAAGCCTTTTCTGTATCTTCCCCACAAAGGCCATTGGGTTTAGGGATGTTTGGCGGGTTTGGGCGCATTGTGGGGTTTTAAAGGGTTGGTACTTCCTTTCCCCGGGAAAAACCCCGGCCTTTTTAAACCTGCCCCGGAAACAATTAAAAAATAATTTGGGCAGTGGAAATTCATTCCCCGCGCATCAAAAAACCCAAAATAGCAAACCTTTTTGAGAGGAAACAAAAACAACACTTTACCCCCAAAAAGTACAGTGTTGGGACAAAAATCAAACCCTGCCACAGCAAAAAATGAAACCCCAAAGAAACATAAAAAACATGGGACACATTTAAAACACCCCCTGCCCCAGGGGGAAAATGAACAATGCAACAGCATTTTTCACCCTTTAAATGAAATGAAATGCAACAACACCCCTCTTTAAACAAACCCCCAAACAAAATGGAAAATTCAAAATTTGGGGGTTATGGTGGATACATATACAAGGGAAAAGCCTTTTACCTGCAACCCTCCCCGGGGGTGTTGGGTCCCCCAAAAACCCTCAGGCAATTTAAAAACCGGGTTTTAAACCCGATAAGTTTTGTGCCCTGTTGTTGTTTAAGATTCCCCCACCCCGGGAAAAATGTGGGTACAGGAAAAAACAAAAAATTTTTTCCCAAAAATTAAATCCCAATGTCCCGTTTACCACACTTCCCGGTATACTACCCGGTTCAACAATTTTTTTCAGGGGTTAACAATAATGCTAAAGGGTTTTGTACTGGGAACCCCTAAACCTGGGGTGAATGTAGTACCCCTGAGCCAAAACATCACACTTTTTGGGTCAACTCAAACCCATAATGTATGCCCACTGGCCCATCCACCTATCACCAAATTTGGCACATTAACCATTTCACACCAGTTTTACATGGTTGCCCAATAGGGGATTGGGGCCCAAATAATGGTTTTTGGTTGGGAAACCTGCCAAACCCTTGGCCCTTTTAAAACCCCTTAATTTTGTTATGTGGCCCCGTTTGAGACCCCGGGGATTGGGGGTGTATTTCTACATTCCCTGTTATTTATAAACTGCTAAAAGGGGCCCCGTTTGTAGGGGTTGTTCCCGGGGTTGGATTGCCCAAAAAATGTCCACTCCCGTGTTCCCTTTTTTGGGTTGGGATGTCGTGTGTGCTTTTTGGTTTTAAC
>NC_056732.1:1147378389-1147543389 GCF_019279795.1 Protopterus annectens | reverse complement strand
GCAGGTGTATATCCCCTACATGTATTATTACACTTGCCAACATGCATTAGGTTGTGTAATGGGTTTGGCTAGTTCATGATATACCTGACCTATATCTGACATACTAACTGTCCAAGATGCAGATGTTACTGCTACATATTTATTGATTTTATTTATATTTATCTACATATCTGGATGTGTTCACATGACATTTTCAGTTAAATTTGTACAGAACCCTACATTTCGTGTAGCACACTCACATTTCTGGGGAACAAATTAACAAGCTACTCATGTGCCAGATTTACTTTTGCATGCCAGCCAGTAACTGATTGTTGAGGAATGTATATATGCTTCACAGCTACTGGCACTCCCATCAACCACTTTAGATGGGACTGCCCAACTGTGGGTTGCCAGCACTTATTAATACAGTACTATTTGTATAATGCAAGGGTACAACAACATTTCAAAGTAAGTGACACAGACACACTCCAGGTTTTATACCTTTATTAATTACATTACACACTTTTCCACAGGCTCTCTCCTTTATTTGATATTACAGTGCATATGGAATACATATTCAAGACATATTATACCTTTATTAATGGGTTAGAACACTCTTTTTCAGGCTCGCTCACTTATTTTATATGACAGTACATGCAGAGATATTATTCTGGACATATTTTACCTTTCCTAATGGGTTACTACACTCTTTTTCTGGCTCTCTGACTTATTTTATATAACAGTACATGCAGAGGAATTATTCTGGGCATTTTATGGCTGTATTATTGGGCTACAACACTTTCTTTCAGGCTCTCTCACCTATTTTATATAACAATACATGCAGAATAATTACTAACCTGCCTGGTGGTGCACCCTTAGCAGCCTATCTGCATAGGCTTGCTGATTCACAGCACGGACACTAGCAGCTGTGAAGTAAATGAAGGGATATTGAGACATACCTATCCATTATATAGACTAAATTAGCATGTCTTACATACTGCATTCCATGGCTACCTACTCAGTAGTGGGGCATCTTGCATCCCATGGTCCTCCTGTATCCATTGGTTCAGTAGGTCCGGCTTCCATCTCTTCAGGTCTGCATGGTGGTGACGGACCTGCTCTCCAGTATGAGGAACGCCTGTGACACTGGTGAGGTCATGAGCTAACCAGTTCCAAGCCTCTGCTTTGTACTCCGTCCCTAGGAACTGGACCTGCAGGAGTCTTGACTCATGACGGTGGACAAGGAGCCAAACCATGTATTTTGACTCCTTGATGCCCCAGCGTTGCGCTCTAAAGCGTGCACCCTCTCCAGCACCAGCCATTCTAACTGCATATGAGAGCTACAATCAGTTATGGTGAGTATTCCCACCTATGAGGCTTAAATATGCCGCATTTCCCCGCACTTTTTTGCGATTGGCCGTTTTTGAAAATTCTCAGCTGACTGCAGACCTGCTTAGCAATGGTTAATCTACCATTTATAAGTATATGTATGTTAACAGTGGCTGTTTATCCTAAGCTGTCATGGCTTAGTGATTCAGTACTTTGGTTATGGTGCACAGTGTCCTGGGTTTGAAACTTGTCATTGCTTTTTATTTTACTACTGTCCAGACAGGCTAGGGGGTGTGGCTGTGTTTAGGCAACTTTGCTCTACGTTGCTCCACGTTGCCCGATGGTGCACTGGTTGGTGCGGCGCGCACCTCTGCACAAACTGATTGCACTGGGTAAAGCGCTATTTAGCTATGGACAACTATATTGCGCTGTGTAAAGCGTTGCTTAACTACGGGCAATTATATGTCAGGATCCTTTATAAAGATACATTTTGTTCACTGATACATAGGCCATTTCAATGCTTTTTAGTAAAATTTTAATCATATATGTCAGGAATTATTTCATATACTAATTTAGAACATAAAATAGGAAGGGGAGTGGTAGGACTCGAACCGTGAATGCCTCCTCTTTGTGCGAACACTCTACCACTACGCTATTGCTATTTGGCATAATTTGCATAAACATTCCTTATTATACTCTTCCATGTCTGCAGCTAAGCAATGGGCACACCCGCGCACACAAGCGCAAATACCGGCAGCTATATCGGGAATTAGAAAAAAAATATATAATGTTTTACTTTTTATAACTGTGCTGGGGGTTTACAATGTCTGGGAGTGTGGTGTTGGGTACATGGACATTTGAGCGGACTCGCTCTTGTGTGTTGACATTTTACATTTCAGACACTTGCAGGGGTGTGGACCTTTACACTGCTCGGCAGTCGGACACACCCCCTGCTTTCCTGCACAGTCCGTGTTAGACTTGGAGTGGAGTCAGCATGCCCTCATGAATATTCATGGCACACTGATGTCATACCGTTCAACTGCAGTCTCCGAGTGAGACTTATTTAGTCTTACACAGAGGATTCATGAATCCGGGAGCATATCATTGCATCCCAGGTGGGATTGAAAATATCAATGGTTATGAGATCATAGGAAATACAAGGCAAGTGAGTCACAAGACAGCTTATGCCTTACCAATACCCACCTTCTTAATGTGCCAGTGTTTTTAAGACATGTAAAGCAGGTCAATCCACAAGTGAGGTTATGGGCATTCTTCATCATCCAGGTTTAATTTGAAGGATGCTAAGGTGTTACATTGCTCAACTTGCAGGTGAGGTCTACTCCCAATGGTGGGGTAGGCACTGGGTAATGCATTTATATCTAAAACATATTTTATTTATGTGCAGGTGGAGGTGCTGATACTAGTGGAGCTATTAGACTTGCAAAAATATGGGAGATCAAGGAAGACAAGGTCTCTGATATCATGGAATGGAAGGTACAGATCATACTGCAAGACCTATGAGAAACTCAATAAAGGGTTATCACTTCATGCCTTTCCTGGTAGCTCAGGGACTTTAGGCTAACAATCATCTTGGTTAGGAAACTCAGGAGCATTGTGTTCAATAATTGGTCTAACTATACATACATACAGCATCCATGGGACCAGATGACATCCCGGGCTGTGTACTACATGAACTACAAAATGAACTGGCACCTCACCTAAGCATCATGTTTAATCATACCCTCACCTCAGGCTTTGTGCCCACTGAGTGGCGCACAACTACAGTTATCCCACTCCACAAGGGGGAATCCACCTTGGATTCAGGGAATTACTGCCCCATCAGTCTGACGAGCCTGATCTGCAAGGCCATGGAACGTATTATCATGGAACTTATAAACAAAGACATTGGCAACCTTAAAACACTGGACCCCACCCAGTTAGGGTTCGTGAAAGGCCAATCTTGCCTCTTGAGCCTTATTGACTTCTTCGAATCAGTATCCAGAGCTGTGGATGAGGGTAAGGCAGTCCACACAGCCTATCTGGACCTCAACAAGGCCTTTGACACCATCCCCCACTCTGGAATCATAGATAAACTTACTAAGCTGGGCATTAATCCCTACATCACTTGATGGGTTGTCAACTGGCTTACTGACAGAACCCCCACTGTAAAAGTAACTGACTCCAAATCCAGCTCCAGACAAGTGACAAGTGGAGTACCTCAGGGTTCAGTCCTGGGACCTCTCTTGTTTGGCATCTACTTCTCTGAAGTACAGGCCAACACTAAGGGACTCTGGCTAACAAAGTTCACAGATGACTGCAAACTGGGAGCCATTATTGAATCCCCAAATGATGTGGATACTCTACAAAAGGGCCTTACAGAAACATATGCTTCATGCCAGAGCCATGGGCTCAATCTCAATGCTAAGAAATGTATAGTTATCCCCTTTGGAGAAAAAACATGTACCCATGAATTATCACATAGGTGGCAGAACACTAAACATCAAAAGTGTGATAAGAGACTTGGGGACACAGGTGGACAGTTGTCTCACCTTCAATAACCACATTGCCTCAACAGTCAGGAAATCCTACTATGTGGCACACCTCATCACTAAGGGCTTTTCATCAAGAAAAAAGGAGGTCATTGTCCCACTGTACTCATCCCTCATTAGACCCATTATAGAATACAATGCCCCATTTGTTATGTACCTCTCAAGACATCTGCAACAACTGGAAAGGCTGCAGAAATACCTCACTAAAAGAATCACAGGCCTAAAGCAGATGCCCTATGCTGACCACCTTAAAAAACTCCAGCTATACTCTGTCGCATATTGTCTCCTCCGAGGCGATCTCTGCTTAACATACAAGGCCATGTCAAACCCAGAGCTGTTGTACATGCTACACTTAAATAAATCCCAATCCCTCAGAGCCACACGCTCCAGGGATCTAAATCTTGTCATCACAATAAACAAAACATGCTGGAGGGATAGGTTCCTGACCCAGAGACTCCACAGATTCTGAAATAGACTGCCCATACATGTCAAGCAGAGCGCCTCTTTGGCCCTCTTCAAAAGGAACCTTGATGAGTGGATGGGAGAAAGGAAATTCACCCCCGCTCATGTCAGTCGCCCTGCTAGACAGGGGTCCAGGGAAGTAAATAGTGTGGGAAAAAATAGCCAAGGAATTGTTATGGCTTGGCTTGTATAGGCCCTAGGGCCGATAGCCTAGTACCAACCTATGAACCTATAAACCTAAGGCTGCATGCAAGTGGGATGAAAACTTCTTTTAACCCAGAGGGTATGCCTTTGGATATTAGTTGTGATAAATAGAAGGTTTTTCTGATCACTCTTGGTGCATGGTGGTTTAAGTTGAGGGAATTATTGACCCATGTTTCAAGGTCCCTGGTTCCATTATAACTTGAGAGTGGGGTATTGCCTAAATTGCACATTGAGGGAGAGAGTTGTGACAGTACTACACGTTTATGCATTTAATTTTAGCTCTTTTTTCTGTACATCACTAGTTTAATAAGGGTAGTTCCTACTGTAATAAATGTGTATCAGAGGAGATCTGATAATAACACCCAGTTTGCAGTCATTTGTAAACTTCATTAAATATCCTAATTCCTTGTCAAGAGATCAGAGCAGGAGATGCAAAAAAAGGAGTGGTGTCAGCACTGAGCCATGGGGGCACACCACTAGTTTCCATCATAATTTCTAAGGAAACCGTCTCAAGGAGGTAAAGTGCCTGCAAATATTTGTAAAACAACACAAACCAAAAGCACCAAGGAGGTTGGATGTTCAAAATAATATACACATGAGACTGTAGATCAGGCAGGCAGCTGTTTAATGCACGTAAACGATCTATAATTCCTCTGCGTTTTCATCCTTAGAGACTTCGTCAGATAATAAAAACATGCTGCTTAACCATTCTTTTTATACATAATCTCCTCCTCTCATTAATTTATTAATCAATTAAGCACTTAAACATATAAATATAAACCAACATTTGAATAAAATAGCTCATGCTGCAATATAAAAAATAAAAAATAGCTCATGCTTATCACCAACCCCCAGAAACATATTACAATTATTTAAAACAGAAAAATGTGTTTATGTATGTTATTAAAACAGTAATAAAATTGTAAATGTATATATTTATTTTATTTTATTTATTTTACATTTGTTGACTGGGATAGTTCGACTGGATACATGTCCATTTTCAGCAGAGGCCCGGAGAGAAAAGTTCCAAGATAATAAAACACATTGAACATTTAGTAAATGCTAGTTTCAAGCAGATTACAGTCATAAGCAATACCAGCATTTAGCACATATAGTACTTATTATAAAACACTTTAAAAAACATATTTTCAAAGTTAAACATCCATACCATTACATTCAGGTTTAAGACACACTGATCAGCAGTTATACAATTGACCCTTCCTGAAATGCAGTGGTAGAAAAAAGTTAGAAGTAGTTGAAAGTAAGGCACCTAAGAAATAGAGAAATCACTAGTCGGGGTTAGTGCAAGGACATACCCAATGAGTTTTGAAGTGTTTCTTGAGTTTGTTTTTGAATTGAGTTAGTGAGGTTTCTAGGGTCAAGTCAAGTTGGGAGTCTGTTCCAAATTTTTCCAAAAGAGTTGGCAAACAGAGAGTCCCCAGCTGAGTAGTTGGATTTGTATGTTTGAACTAGAAGTCTAGTGGATGATCACAGTGGCTGGGTGCTGGTGTAGGGGCTGATAATATTTTTTAGTGCAGGTGTATTTTGTGGTTGGTAAAGGACTTTATGTGCCACTATTAGCTTGTTGTACTGCAGTAGGCTTGGCAGTTCAAGCCATCCTAGGCGATTTAGGTTGTGACAGTGGTGTGTCTGGTAGGCTGTGCCAGTAGCAAATCTGGCAATGTGGTTATAGCAGGATGATAGTTTATTAAGATCTGTTTTGTTTAAGTTGGAGAATAGAGGTGAGGCATAGAAAAGAGTTGATAGCAGATGGGAATGGGCAATTGCAGTTCTAGCAAGTGGGATAAGGAAAGGTTTGATTCTGTAAAGAGAGACAAGATTTTTATTAATGGTTTTGATAGTTTGATTGATATGTGCATCAAACTTCAGGTTGTTATCAACTATGACACCCAGTAGTTTAGTTTGGGCTTCTGATAGTGCCATTGTTAGCAGTTATGTTGAAGGCTGGTAGCTGGTCCTGCATGTGGGGGAGAAGAGGAGCAACTTAGTTTTGTTGGGGTTTAGGATTAGATGTTGATTGGAGAGCCATTTTTTCACTGTATTGAAGGTAATTTGGGTTAATGTAAATAAAGCAGCCGGTGAGGTGTCAGAACAGATCAAGGAGGAGTCATCCACATATTGAATGCAGGTATCATCTGGGATGACTAAATGAAGGTCATTGACAAAGATGGAGAAAAGAAGGGGTCCTAGTATCAAACCCTGGGGGACTCCTAATGTGATGGGTAGGTGAGATGATAGCTTGTCCTGCCATAGGACTGCCTGTTGCCTACCCTGCAGGTAGGATTGAAACAATTGGAGTGCATGGTTGTTTAAGGAGAAGGCCTTCAAGGTATTTATAAGCATTTTGTGGTCAACCATGTCAAAAGCC
This sequence comes from Protopterus annectens, assembly GCF_019279795.1. NCBI lineage: Eukaryota > Metazoa > Chordata > Ceratodontiformes > Protopteridae > Protopterus > Protopterus annectens. The sequence goes on along the minus strand of NC_056732.1, from coordinate 1,147,536,477 downwards.
TTGGATAGATCTAGAAAGAATGCTGAAGATAGTTTGTTATTATTGCAGTTGTGGTTAATGACATTAGAGAAAGAGAGGAGGGCAGACGTAGTACTGTGGTGTGGCTTAAAGCCATGCTGAAAGTTGGACAACAGTTTGTTCTGTGAGAGGTAGTGCATGAGCTGTATGTGTACACACTTCTCCATAATTTTTGCTAGAGGTGACAGAATAGCTATGGGTCTAAAGCTTGAGGGTTCAGTGGAACTACCTCCTTTATGGAGAGGTATGACATGGGAGAGTTTCCATATAGTGGGTACAGTAGCTTCAGATATAGCTCTGTTGATCAAGATAAAGATGGCTATGGTGTCAGCAGGCTTTTGCAGATAGTCTGCTAGGAGGAAGTTGGCAGCTAGGGTGGTGGGTCTTGGTTTCTTAAGTAGGGCATGAATAAGTTGAGTAGGAACAGGTTGGAAGGTAAAGTATGTTTGGGTACTGGGTATGGCAACATTAGAATTAGACCCATTGGGAGAGAGTTGGCTGGCTAGAGACTGGATAGTCTCTGTGAAGAAGCTGTTGAAGTTATTAGCAATGTCTACTGGGGATTTTTGTTGGGAAGCTGAGGGGGGTGGAGTGGCGGTTTGGCCTGGGTGGAGTAGTTTGTTTATTCCTGCACAGAACTTTTGAGGTTTTTTGGTGTTTTTGCAGTAGATGGTAGTAGTGTTTCTTTTTGTCTAAGGTTATGGATTTTTTGGTGTCATTCCTTAGCTGTCTGAATCTTAGTTGATCAATATATATATTGATCAATATATAAAGTATATTAATGTAAAAGTGTGGGCACAACACACAATTTCTATGTGCAACACTGCCATCAGGTGGACATTCACTCCTTTTACGCTATACTTTTGCAGCTCTCATCTTAAGTACTGGAGCAATAGATATATGCACATTTAGATCCGGGAACCTATTAGCTTCTAAAACCAACTGCCAATAAAGCTACCTGGCCTCAATCTTATTTTACCAATGACCTCCCCTTGGGTCTTGCTCCACTTTTTCTAATACAAAAAAACAAAAACTAGCACTACTGCAACTTAGAGAATGTTTATACAAAGTATTTTTCATATCTTTGTTCTTTATTTCACTAAGATGTTCATATATTCTCCTTTTCAATTTCCTGATAGTTTTGCCTATACAAAATGCCACGCAACACTTGCAGGTAACAGGGTAAATTACTCCTACACTATGATAGTTGGAATAGGTGTTTGCTTCCATAAACCTATCCCTACGTGCAATGTGTATTGTTTCCTTAGTCTCAATATAGGGGCAATGGGAACAAGTCTCACATTTAAATGTGCCTTTTCTCTTTCTATTTGGTAATCCTTTCCTACTTTCTAATAAATCTTTTAAATTCCTACCCTTCCTATAGGTAAACCGAAGGGGTAACTTGAAAAGTACTTCCAAATCTGAATAGCACCCAAATTTCTCCCAATGTTTTGTGATAACTTCCATGATACCAGCAGTATCATTAATGAGATTTATAGCAATATTCCCCCCTTGGTTTGTAAATTCTTCCATGATGCTCCCATTGTTATTGTTATTACTAATATCACCCCCATTATCAGGTATTATACCTAATATAGGACCATATTTCCCAGATCTACCATCATTCACTTCTTTCATAACTTCCTCTATAAATTCTAGTAGATAATTTCTCGCAAGGAACATACTTTTTAATTTTTGACTTTCTAACTCATAGTCCACATGCATGAAAGTCATCCTTGAACTACGTATAAATTGTCCCTTAGGGATACTTCTTTTTTGCCTAAAGGGATGTGAGCTAATAAAATAAAGATAGGAATTGGAGAAGGTATCCTTTCTTTGAATAGTGGACTTAAATTTCCTATCCTCCTCCATTTTCCAGATGGTAACATCCAGGTAATGCATTTTTCTGTGTGTAATACAACAGGTAAACATCAAAAATATAGTAGTTTGATTATGATAACTAAAAAATTCTATCAACTTGGTCTCTGTCCTTGTCCAAAAAATACAAATATATTCCAAATAACACCTATAATAATTCCAATATTTTGCATATTCGGAGAAAAATACATATTTCTCCTCCCAAACTGATAGGATGATATTAGCATAGGAGGGAGCACAACATGCTCCCATCGTTACCACTTTGGTCTGTTTAAAAAAACTCTCCTTCAATAAAGAGATAATTGTGTCCTAGAACCAAGTCCATGAGATCCATGCAAACCAAAAAATTGTCCCTGTCAAATCCCCTGTGGTTATGAAGAGTCTCCCCAAACCACTCCATACCAACTTTGTGGGGTATGACATTAAAAAAATCTTGTATGTCCAAAGTCACAAATATCAAACCTTCATCATGCAACTCATCCTTCACACTCCTCAAGAAATCCAAAGAGTCTTTTAATATCCACCTTCTGATGTCCAAACGGTTTTCAATTTGTTATCCAAATATTTGGCCAAAGGATACATTTATGAACCATTGGCGGCCACAATGGGCCTCAAAGGGGAGGGGGGGGGGTTTAAAAGAATCTTTGTGGACTTTTCGGATTCTGAAAATAGAAGGTATTTTTGGTCTATCCATAACTAAATATCTGTAGGTATCCTGAGTTATCAAATCTTCATACAGCATCTCCTTTAAAACAAAATCTATTTTTCTATATCCTAGATTAATTTAATTTTTAGATACACAAATATACCTAGTGGTGTCATTTAATATTTGCAACATCTTACCAGAATATAAAATATTAGCCATCAACACCACCCCTCCCCCTTTGCCGTGCTGCATACCTCTAACATATGCATTCTCTCTGAGTGTTTTTAATAGTTTATTCTCCCCTTTAGTTAAATTAAACTGATTGTTCCTGTTATTTAAACACTTCCTCAGTTTCAGTTCCACTTGTGCCTAGAAATTCTTTAACTGGGGTGGAAGGTTGGGTTGATAGTATTTTTCATCTTAACTTCAATATTTACACCAACTACATTTTTGCCTTGAAACATAATTTCCAAATTATTTCTCAAAAACATTTTCAAGTCTATCAAGACATCCGATATCTAACTTTTACAGCTGGGGATAAATTTAAATTATTTGCCGAATAGCTCAAAGTGTATGTCAGTAATGTCTATACTACTGTAATTATATGAACTAAAGTCATTAAGGATGTACCTATAACCTTCCACTTTAACACTCTGCGATAGAGTTTCTTCATCATTTTCTTCCAAATTACCCCCCCACTCGATACCTCCTTCCATTTGGGGGTTCAGTTTGATAGTACTGCACTGGTGTTTTTTTGTCTTAGCCTCTCAGACCTCCTCAATTCTGGGTATTCTAAAGGGTAATTAACTTCAGTATGGTTGTAGTAATAATCATTGCCATCATGTATATAATAATCTGCATGTCCATCCCTGCCACCATTAACCTTCCCCTCACTATCCCTATATGGTTCCACAGTCTTGTATGTATACTATTTTGAACTTCAGACCTCCTTGGTGATTTTGGTTTGTATAATTTCTAAGGAGGTACCTGCCAATTAAACTATGACATACCTCTCAACCTCTTAGCACAAGAAATCTAGGCAAAGCCAAACATAATGGGAGGACAAAGGCCCAACAATAGGGACACATTTTAATATTGATCTTATAAACTTAGAAAGCTTCTAGAATAAAAGGTTTTCTGTTGCATGCATTTTCTGAAAGATATGAAGTCTGAAATTCAAATATATGTCATGATTTAGTGAACTCAGTCCTCACTGATTTGTCAGCCAACCACAAATTATATGAGGAACAGACAAAAATATGAGGAAGAAATCTGGACATTTGAGAAGTATGACTATGTGGGATGTATTTTTCAGCCATTTTAGCTATCCACTTCACCTTATATGAATATGCTTTTAAAGGCATTTAGATTATTAATGATACCATCATGGGGTATAGTGTCATATGTTTTGGCCAGATCTAAATAAGCTATGTAAACAGAATGACTGCTGTCTGCAACCTGTGTAGCCTTCTCAAAGAAGGTAACTAAAGTGAGTAGGAGGATCTCTTTTTGGCACAGCCACACTGATATGAATCTATCCCAATAATTTATTTATTTACATATTAACATTTGTTGACCAGGAAAGTCCACTGGGTCAGAAACCCATTTTCAGTGGAGACCCGGGTAGAAAAGTTTCACATTAAAATTAAGATTACACAGAGTTACTATTTACTGTTATAAACTGTAAAGATTAGTCTTTGACATTATTCAATAATAAATTAGTAATAAGCAAACTAAGAAGTTTTATACAATTGGGTTAAATGTCAATTTTGGATAAACCATAATTCAATAGCATATTGTATACTGTAATAAACAACAGACTATGTCAATCCATTTTTTTACAGTCTGATAGGAGGGAGAGTTAAGGAGCTACAGATAGTATGAGGTAAAGTTAATGAATGATAAAGGTAGGGTGTAATGTGTTTAGGAAGAAAAGGAAATTGAAACAGCAGGTAACCAGGATTAGATCTGTGGAGGTCTTTGGATTTAGGTACAAAGGCAGGTTTGTTTTTTGAGAAAGTGATTTTTTAGGATATGTTTGAAGTTTTTCATAGAATCAAGCAGTGTAATAGTGGGGGGTTAGGTCATTCCATAATTTTGCTATGGCATAGGAATATAAACTTTATCCAGACGTCTTGTTAGGTTTGGAAACTCATAGAAGTTGTTTGTTAGAAGATCTTAAGTCTGTAGAAGGGGTGTAGGCTTGTAAGATATCTAAAAGTGTTGGGCAGTTTTCTGGATGGAATGTTGCTTTATGAGCAACAGCAAATTGGGTGTACTGAAGGTAATGGGGGAAGTCCAGCCAATTCAGTGTCTGGATGGCTTGGCAGTGGTGTATGCAGTTTAGTTGGCTGCAGGAAAATTTAGCAGTTTTATAATAGCATGATTGCAATTTGTTACTTAGGGATGTGTGACGGTTTGTAAAAATGGAGGAGCCATAGAGGAGTGAGGGAAGAGGGAGAGTACTTGCTAATTTTATTCTTGTGGGAGTATCTATACAGAGCTTGTACCTGTAAAGTTTGCCTAATTTAAAGTGAGATTTTTTTTTTAATTGCATTAAGTAAAAAGTTTATTATCTATGGTGATGCCTAGTAGTTTTGCAGTAGACACTACTTCTATTTCAGTCTTTTTTTGGGAAAAGATTTTAAAATCTTTTGGAGTTGGTTTGGATGAGAAGACTATATACATATAAATATGTCATTTTACAAAAGAACCACTAGAGTGAGGAAACACATTCTAATGTTTTAATATGCATTTCATTAACTAGTGAATTTTAACAGAATCAAACATCTTAAATATTTTAGGCTGAGAAATACTATGTTATTTTTTTGTACTGTCATCATTTTATACTGTAATTTTTAAATGTTCTTTGTGCTTTTACAATGTGAAATTTATTTTATGTACTTTTAATGCTTTAAAGCACAAGGTACTTTGCAAGTTACACCTTAGTTATAATTAATTAGGAAAATTGGGAATTTTTATTGGTTGTGGTTTTAATTGGTTGAATATTTTGAAGTGTATATATATATATATATATATATATATATATATATATATATATATATATACATATATATATATATATATACATACATATATATATATATATATATATATATATATATATATATATATATAAAATGTGTGTTTTTAACTGAAGCTTCATGTATCTGATGAAGTCTGACTGAACAAGACGAAAACAATGTGATTTTAAATCAGTTCATGCTTTTTAAACTACTATTAATCCAGCTCAGTTTTTGAACTTTAAGGCTGTACTGAGTTCCTTTTCTGTGGTACATGACTTTGTCTTGGTTTCAAGATTATTTTGCTGGGTGCCAGTTTGAGTTTCTTGGAGCCATTTTAAGCTTAGTCAATTACCCCATGTGAGAATCAACCCTTGCACCTTGTGGCTATAAGGTAAACACCTTAACCATTATGCCAACCTCCTAAGAATTTCAGATTATATAAAGTCATTTTTTAATAAAAAGTTTGTCCTCAGTACGTTTGAGAATATTATGTGTTCATTAGATGATATCAAGATGTCATGCAGTGGACTGAAAGTCAGTACATTGTCTTTTTCAGGGTAAGTTGAAGTTCAATAAGTTCAATCTGAAGATCTCTGGGAATCTGAATAGGAGTGATGTGGTGTGTGACAAATATGGAAACTCTACCTCAGTTTCCATTAGACATGAAGCACATTAGGCACAAAACATTGGTATGGAGGGAATGCTAGCTTGGCAATGAAGCCAAATCTCAGTAACTACACAAATGTTCAGTTTGCAGGAGAGCTTCAAGATTAGCCAACTGATTATTAAGATTTCTGCTTTTGAGAACAGCCACATTGATGTGGTCCAGTTTAGCCAGACTCTGCCTTAAAAAGGCAGTATGTGGCAGCAAGGGCTTTAGAAAGTATGCAGAAGCCATGGTGCAGGTAATCTTAAGAGTAGCACTTTGGACTGTCAATCATTTTCTCATCTCCATAATGACACATACTGAACCACCAGAAAGAAAATTAAATGCAACACTGAATTTGTTCAGTCATTTGAGTGCATAATCAGTTTGAGTGAGAATATTTTCCCCAATTACTATGTCATTACTGTTTTTCTGATGGAATGAGATGTTCTATATAGTCTGTGGTCTACTCCCTTTATATGTGTGAGGATGGTGTTTATGTGGTGATGAATATCTGCTCAGACCTAGTCTTTTTAATCCTAAAAGGTTTTGTAAGTGAATTTTTTTACAGCTATAGAGTACATCAGTTTAATGTGCTTGAGGTGAGATTGGATGATGATGTCTGTAATACTGACAGCCCAGCTAACTGGAATTTTGTGTATAGTTGTATGTCATTTCTGAATATTAATATGATTCATATGATTATCTTACAAATGTATGAGAACTATATGTTATGTGTATATTCAACAATATAACCACAGTGTACCCTACTGGAAAAGAACAAAAATGTATATAAACTATATACCTGAGCAAATGTATGTTTTAATAGTAAAAGCTGGAACATACAGAGTTAACTTGCAAAGCTTCAAGAAAATAAGTTGAAAAGTAAAGTGTTTTATGATTGTGATATCTCTCAGTACACAGACACAATGTCTGCTATTTTATTGGGTGAAATGGCTGCCACCAAATTGCATAAATATTTGCACCAGTCACAGACTGGCTTATGTCTGCCAAACAGACGTTCACTGTCTGTGAGCATGTGATAGGTCATGCACTGCTTGTGAGTACAACGTGCTATAAGACCTCCAACAGAAATGATATAAGAAGGTTTACTTTCCATTTTGTCCAGGTGGATCTTCAGTGCGGTGCTCATTATAGGCATAGGGAATCCACATAGATCAAATATGCATGGAGGGAAGGAAGGAAGGGAATTAAGGAGACAGTTGAACTGTTCTTAATAAGAAGTGCTCTCAATGCTGGTTTTGTCAAATGGAAATAATGAAAAAGAGGCTATTAAACTATACATTAGTGGTACTGGAATACATAAAAGACACGAGAGAATAGAGAAGAAGAGAATGGGATTTGGGATGAAGGGAAATGACAAAATGCAAGGAACTGTGAAAAAGAGATAGCGACCAAGTATGGCAGTTATTTCAGAGGATACTATGATAATTAATGCTGCAGATACTCTGGCAATTATTTCAGAGGATAGTATGGTAATTAATGCTGAGGATACTCTGGCAGTTATTTCAGTGGATATTATGGTAGTTAATGCAGAGGATACTCTGGCAGTTATTTCAGAGGATATTATGGTAGTTAATGCAGAGGATACTCTGGCAGTTATTTCAGAGGATACTATGGTAATTAATGCTGAGGATACTCTGGCAGTTATTTCAGTGGATATTATGGTAGTTAATGCAGAGGATACTCTGGCGGTTATCTCAGAGGATACTATGGTAATTAACGCTGAGGATACTCTGGCAGTTATTTCAGAGGATAGTATGGTAATTAATGCTGAGGATACTCTGGCAGTTATTTCAGTGGATATTATGGTAGTTAATGCAGAGGATACTCTGGCAGTTATTTCAGAGGATACTATGGTAATTAACGCTGAGGATACTCTGGCAGTTATTTCAGAGGATAGTATGGTAGTTAATGCAGAGGATACTCTGGCAGTTATTTCAGAGGATACTATGGTAATTAATGCTGAGGATACTCTGGCAGTTATTTCAGAGGATAGTATGGTAATTAATGCTGAGGATACTCTGGCAGTTATTTCAGAGGATACTATGATAATTAATGCTGCGGATAATCTGGCAGTCATTTCAGTGGATAGTATGGTAGTTAATGCAGAGGATACTCTGGCAGTTATTTCAGAGGATAGTATGGTAGTTAATGCAGAGGATACTCTGGCGGTTATCTCAGAGGATACTATGGTAATTAATGCTGAGGATACTCTGGCAGTTATTTCAGTGGATATTATGGTAGTTAAAGCACATGAAACACTGACAGCTATTTCAGAGGATAGTATGGTAGTTAATGCACATGATACACTGACAGCTATTTCAGAGGATAGTATGGTAGTTAATGCAGATGATAATCTGGCAGTTATTTCAGAGAATAGTACAGTAGTTAATGCAGGTGATACTCTGGTAGTTATTTCAGGGGATAGTACGGTAGTTAATGCAGATGATGCTCTGGTAGTTATTTCAAGAACAGTGTTGTAGTTAATTCAGAGGATACTCTGGCAGTTATTTCAGAGGATAGTATGGTAGTTAGTGCAGCCGATGATCTGGTAGTTATTTCAAAGGACAGTATGGTAGTTAATGCAAAGTATACTCTGGCAATTATTTCAGAATATAATATTGTAGTTCATGCAGAGAAAATCACTGGCAGTTATTTCAGAAGATAGTGTTGTAGCTAATTCAGAGGATACTCTGGCAGTTATTTCAGAAGATAGTATGGTAGTTAATGCAGATGATACTCAGCAGACATTTCAGAAAATGTTATGGCAGTTAATGCAGAGGATGCTCTGGCTTTTATTTCAGAGGATAGAATGGTAGTTTATGTAGATAACACTCTGGCACTTATTTCTGAAGATGGTATGATAGTTAATGCAGATGACTGAAAGCTTTTTCAGAGTATAGTATGGTAGTTAATGCAGAGAATACTCAGGCAGTTATTTCAGAAGATAGTGTTGTAGTTAATGCAGAGGATACTCTGACAGTTATTTCAGAGGATAGCATAGTAGTTAATGCAGATGCTACTCTGGCAGTTATTTCAGAGGATAGTATGGTAGTTAATGCAGAGGATACTGTTGTAGTTATTTCAGACAATAGTATGGTAGTTAATACAGATGGTACGCCGCAGATATTTCAGAAAATGTTATGGTAGTTAAGGCAGAGGATGCTTGGCTGTTATTTCAGAGGATAGTATGGTAGTTTATACTGATGACACTCTGGCACTTATTTCAGAAGATGGTATGGTAGTTAATGTTGATAACTGACAGATTTTTCAGAGGATAGTATGGTAGTTAATGCAGATGATACTCTAGCAGTTATTTCAGATGATAGTATGGTAGTTAATGCAGACGATACTCTGACAGTCATTTCAGACGATAGTATGGTAGTAAATGCAGATGATACTCTGGCAGTTATTTCAGATGCTAGTATGGTAGTTAATGCAGATGATACTCCAGCAGTTATTTCAGAAGATAGTATGGTAATTAATGCAGCTGATAATCTGGCAGTATTTCAGGGGACAGCATGGTAGTTAATGCAGATGATACACTGTCATTTATTTCACAGGATGGTATGGTAGTTAATGCAGGTGATACTCTGGCAGTTATTTCAGGGGACAATATGGTAGTTATTGCAGGTGATACTCTGACAGTTTTTTCAGAGGTTAGTATGGTAGGTCATGCAGAGGATACTCTGGCAGTTATTTCAGAGGATAGTGTGGTAGTTAATGTAGAGGATACACCGGCAGTTATTTCAGAAGATAGTATGGTAATTAATGATGAGGATACTCTGGCAGATATTTAAGAGGATAGTATGTTAGTTAATGTGGAGGACACTCTGGCAGTTATTTCAGATGATAGTATGGTAGTTAATCTTGATGATACTCTGGCAATTATTTCAGAGGATAGTATGGTAGTTAATGCAGATGATACTCGGGTAGTTATTTTAGAAGACAGCATGGTAGTTAATGCAGATGATTTTCTGACAGTTATTTCAGAGGATAGTGTGATAGTTAATGCAGATGATACTCTGGCAGTTATTTCAGAATATAGTATGGTACTTAATGGTGAGGATATTCGAGCAGTTATTTCTGAGGATAATATGGCAGTTAATGCAAATGATACTCTTGCTGTTAGTGCAAATGATTAAGGCTATGACTTGCTAATGAGCTGATCCTTGTGATACAGAATGTTGATTCTCAGCCTGCATTTGTCTATTGTTTCACCTTGAGCAAGTCACTTAACCAGACAGCATTTTGGGGCAGTTGGAAAAGTGGGCTAGGTCTTTCAATGCCCAGTAACTGCCTATGAACCTACTAAAGAAAACCAGGGAGGCAGAAAGAAAACCAAGCAGAATGGCTGGATGAAGTGAAAATGGCAGAACGGTTTCTAGTTCATGCAGGAGCAGGGGATTACAAGAATAAAGTAGCAAAGACATGGATGCCCTGGAGGAGAAAATGCAAACATTGTAAGGCTATATATTGTTGGGAAGCAAGAAAAGAAGACTGACTGGAGGAAAGAGGGGCAGTATCCCAGAAAAGATGCAATCACTGAAGACGAAATGCAATGAAGGAAGCACTTTTATAGGCAGCAGGGCAATAGAATAAGCACATTTCTTGCCGGGCACTGTTCGCTTTTCTCTTCTTCTTCTTTTTTGTAAATTATTTCACCCTGGCGGTATCTGCAAATGGCCATTTGTGATTGGTGCACCATCTGGCAAACAAGTGCAAAGTAAAATAAATAAATAAAATAAAGAGTAACCTCATAAAGAAAATGAGGAAGGTGAAAGCAGGAACATGATAGAAAAGGGAGAAAAAGTAAGACAAGAAGTAAAACTTTAATGAATAGCTATATTCCATCGGTAAGGAACATAAAGAAAAGGTCGGGATGAAGGAAGTGAGAAAAGATTGCAGATGTAGAATGGGAAAAGATGGATAATAATCACCACTGTATGGCAGGTGCAGGTGACCATGCACCAAACTGAGACAGATGGAAGTGGAGGTTCACAGGATCTCAGTTCAGTTTTATGTAGCACTAAAAACGAGTGATGATAGGAGACATGGACAAACTCTTCAACAGTACCCACAAGAAAGAGAAAGCAAGGTTAATGTTTCTTCAAAAAGATATGGGGCGATGTATGGAGTCGAGGACATCCAGGTTGATTTCCCTCAAACATATGGATGGCACAATTCTGGCAAAGAATTTATCTTCAAGAATCAAGAAGAATCTCACAGAGCACATACAAAAGGTAAAAAGCTCTTCAGCAGATAACTGGTGACTAATTTTGGCACTGATGGAAATAGATAGCAAACATGGTAACTCATGTTCAGCATCAAGAAAGCCTTCCCAAATTGATTAGAGGGGCAACCTAGCAACATGTCTGAAATACCTGAAAGCAGGAGACAAACTTCTAAGGTGAGTAAGGCCACACACAAAAATCAGGAGACAAAAAGTCAGGTCAAAAGGAAGATGACCATGAAGGTACACATCAGAGATGCACAAGGTAGCAGAGGAACAAGACAGGCAATATCTTTGTCACTTAGGTTATTCATAATGATGAAAGTAATCTTAAGAAAGGGTTTAATGGAAGAGATACAGCACTTGGAGAATGAAGGCTGTGGAAAGGTGTAGTTTCTCTTGTTGCAAATTATTGTTTTCTGATGTGCAAAACACAGAAGAGACTGTGAAGAGGGGCCTGCAACAGTTTCAGCAGTTTTGGATCAGTTTGTAATGGAAGGTAACAATATGTAAACAGAGAGTATATGGAGAAGAAATACTGGGGAGGGATATGGCAATATATGGGCTAAGTCAGGAATGAAGTAACTAGTGCTGGATGTCTAGGGGACAGCAGAGAAAACCAGGGAAGAAAATATAAGAAGTTGAAGCTAGTTGTAAGGAAGAAGGTGAAGATATCTATGGCAGTAGGAAGGATGAACATAACAAAAATGTTCATCAGCTGTTAGTTGGGGTACATGTTAAGACACCTGCTATGTGTCAAGTCAGACATTTCTGAAGGATGTCCATAAAATATGAATTAAATTTGTATGTAAATGATGGCTTACTAGACTGACAAATGAAATAATACACAGGGGAGGGTAGATGGAGATAAGGACAGATATTCATTTATTTTGGAGCATACCTTCAGGGCTTTCAATCCTGAGGCTGAGAAGAAGAAAGAAAGGGTGCTTAGAGAGGAAGACATGCTGGAGAACATGCCAAAGGAGAGAGGGAGACATCAGTCAGGTTATGAAGGTGAAGGCTTTTGTCAAGAGAATGAATAAAATTGTGAGTGCTGTGCAATCCAAATGTGGAATTGGATCAAGTCAGCAAACTACCAAACAGGAAGGCAATCCATGGTAGAAAGGATCGTCAAGGAAAAGACAGGATAAAATGAGGGAGGCCCTCATATAGGAGGAATGTATGAAGTCCTGAGAAGACAGAATAGGTAACAAATGAAGCATAAAACAGAAAGATGAGGGAGAAAGAGAGATTGAGAGAAAAAGAGAGAGCAAGGGATAGGGGCATTGTAGAGGAAAGCAAAAATTATACTGATTAGAGATAAATGAATTATAAGTGGCATTCAAAAGGATAGGAATGGATATGAGGGAAGAGAAGGGTAAATGTGAAAGTGCAAAGGAAGGGTAACCCATAAATGGTGACATTTTGAGAACATGGGAACTGTGTTCCTTTAAAGAAGTAGGAAAGATGAGAAATGAATGCCAGAGGAGGAATGAAATACAATGGCCTTATGAAGGAAATATAGTTAGGGAAAAACATGAAAATATATGGGAACCAAGGAACAGACTGAATGGGAATCAATAGAAATCATCAATATGGCACACTCAGTAACTGTCTTCTTAGGAGTCTGGCACATTCCTCTCAGCCTCTTAGTGCAAGAAATCTGGACAAGCCAAACATAATGATCCCAAATCTAGCACACATTTTAATAGCTAGAGTAATAGGTTTTACATTAGCATCCATTTTCTAAAGGATAAGAAGTCTGAAACTGAAATGTATATCAATATTTAGTAAATTTAATCCTCATTGATTTGACAGAAACATTTGTATGAGGAAGAGAACAGAATGTGAGGCTAACATCTGGATATTCTCTGGAAATCTGTTAGTTGAGAGGTACGGTCAGGCATAGACAGCTGACATTGTTATATATGTGGTTCTATAGTCTAAGGAGGCTAAAGAGGGAAAGAGAAGTATGAAAGCAACTAACGTTCAGAGTCGTGGGGGTTAAGGTGCATCACTAAAGGATATGCATTGGCAATGCAGGCTTGTAACGCATATTTGGGGGAGGTTATTAAACAATGTGGGACTGAAATCATATAAGAATAATCAATTACAAATGTTATTGGCATCCACAGCACTGCTTCCAAGAGTAACTTATGCACAGAGGCAGATATGGGCTGAATTTTCAATGTTATTCCAGTATTTATAGCATTGAAAGACGAAACATCACTATTTAAACACTATTAGCTTGTAGAAGTCTAAATCCCATAAAGCATGTATTAGAGATGACGTCTTTTGTGGAGATAATGATGTTTAGAAAAACTAAAATTGCTTACTTTAGTGGAGAGGGAGCTGAACAGTGAAGTATACTGGGGACTTTTATAGATGCTTAGATGGTGATAGCTAAAGGTAAAAGTATTTAATCGGTGTTTAATCTTTTATTCCTACTGTCCTGTCTTATCCTTATATCTTGACATAAGTCATACTTTACAAATAGTATTAGCTATGTTCAAAGCCTAGGTTTTGTTGTCATGATGTAACAAATTTGTATTTTCTTATGTATGCTACATTTTGTTTACTTTATACTTTATTTAATATTGTAATTTGTGCATTAAAATTTACTGTTACTCATGGAGCTTTTTTCCTCAGGCCCCCACTGAAAATGGACCGGTGTCCAGTCTGACTTTCCAGGTAAACAAATGCTAAATAAATAAAATAAAGTAGAAGGGACAGAAGAAATACAAAACAACCTCATTTAATATAGCAGAGAAAGGATAGATATGCAGTACTCATGATTCCTTCATTTTCTATTCAAGTGTTTAATTCACAGAGACACATGAGATATGGAGCCTATCTTAGCAAACAATGGTGCAAGACACAGAGAAACTACTGTTGGATTGGGTACAAGCCCATTGAGATACACGCACACACACTCACACACACACACACACACACACACACACACACACACACACACACACACACACACACACACACACACACACACACACACACACACACACACACACACACACACACACACACACACACACACACACACACACACACACACTCACACATTATTTTTAAGCTTTTATTGTACGTGCAGTATTCTGTTCCTAACTAAAACAGTTTGCACAGCCAAGTTAGACCTCAGTGTTTGTAGAACATAGCCTTTGTTAGAGTAAGTTTCAAGATCTAATTTCACCTGTTTTTTAACATTTCTGTATTGCTGTAAATAAATCAAACTGTAGTACATGTATTCTTAATTTTGTTCTACCTTGCTGCCCTGAAGATTGATGTGACTTTAAAGCCAGTGCTTCTGTTGTTCTTTGCCCCATATGTTAATATGCCTTTCGAATTTGATTCCTCACTTCCCTCTCACATTGCTATTGTCAGTAGCTCAAAAGTACCAGTTGTGTAAGCTTTTAAATATTTCTTTCCTCCAACTGTATACCATATTTCCAGAACACTGAGTGCCTCTCCAACCACTTGCACTGCTCTTGTGTTGACTGCCCTTACTAAAAATTGTCTTTGGAAACTCCT
Source organism: Protopterus annectens (assembly GCF_019279795.1). NCBI lineage: Eukaryota > Metazoa > Chordata > Ceratodontiformes > Protopteridae > Protopterus > Protopterus annectens. The sequence goes on along the minus strand of NC_056732.1, from coordinate 1,147,521,460 downwards.
CCCAATCACATATCATCTGTTTACACTAGTGAGAACTAGTTCATAGATTCATAGGCTTTCACAAGGCTCACAACCACTACGGCCTTTATGACCTAGGTGTGTAATCTAAATGTGCCCCATGGGCTATTATATCCCAGACATTATTGCAAGTGGTCTGTCAGGGCATGATTTAATGACTGCTTCTGTCCATCAGCGACATGGGGTGCAGACCAGGGCATCCACTGATACAGGTTATGCTTGAATTAGGTTAGGGGAGGACTCTGCTGTATCTGGATGGGGAGTCTATTCCAGAGAATGGGAATTCTCTGAGATGCATATCTATCCCTCCAGCATGTCCTATTTATGTTGCAAGCAAAGTATAGTTCCTTAGATAAAGTAGTTCTAATGCTGTTCATTTTGCAGATATGCAAAAGATCCATCAGAGCAGGATCCAAGGATGCCTCGTATGCCAGGAACAGATCACCTCTCAGTAGTCTATAGAAAGCAGAGTTTAGAGAAAGAGCTTTGAGAGGATCTGCATAGGACATTGTGTTTACATCCTATATTCTTTTTGTGAGGAACCTTTATGGACATTCCAGTTTTTTCATGTATCTGGCCAGGTATATACCGGAGGAGGCATTATGCTTAATGATAAGTAGATCAAATTCAGAAGTTCCTCCTTTGAGACTGCTAAACTCAAGCTACCTTCTTCTTTTTGTCGTGTGTGCTTACTGCACAGTGCACTACCTAGAAGGTTTAACCCTGTTTTTCCATACTTGTTTTAAAATTTACTCATCTTAATGTAGTATTATAATGACTCTTCCTATTAATCCACCTTATTAACATTCATATTACTTCCTATTTCACCAGTCACTCAATATCATGAAGCCACAGTTTACCTCGCCATCTGTTGCCAGATTGATAGAAATAGGAACACTGAGGTAATGCAAAAACTGCCTCATGCCAACTCAGAACTGTTTGAGTCTTCTTATAAATAATTCCATGCATGAGAGATGCAAGTATCTACTAATTCTGGAGACCAACTTCTCTTCAAAGAATGTTGACTATAGCCAGCATGTTGTCAGTTTTGATGCCTTTGTGACACAACCATGCCCACCACATCCTATGCAAACAAATACACATTTTTTATGTAAATGTAGTTAAAAAGTGCCTTTCTAAACTACAAAGAACTACTAGGTGAGAGCTTGCTGTACAGGGCAGTCAGTGTCATACTAGCAGGCAAACAACAGCATACACAGAAAGTACAGAAAGCACAAGTAAATAAAGGGGCAGAAGCTCTTAAGGTAGCAAGGCTGACACAGTACATCTGGTGACATCTTAGCCATACGTGACTCCATAATCAGGTGCACGTGTGCCACTCACCAGGCTGAGCAAAGACAGAATGATGGTTAGCTACATCTCATGTGTCAGGATCTGCGATGTCAGTAGACCCTCAAGTCCCTTCACTCTGTCTATACATATGACATGCTTATTGTGCACATAGGAGTGAATGAATAGAGACATACATACTTGGATTATATGAAGAGAGACATGATGGAATTCTCAGAATAAGCATCTGAAATTGGTGCAAAGCTAGTATTGAGCAGTATCCTACTTTCACAAATGAAGAATGAGGTGATAACTATAAACAAAAGATAACTGACTTCAGTCACTGACTTAGCCTTCTTCCTGTCTCATTCTCAGGGGATCCAATATATATCAGCCTGGAAGGAGATCATCAACAGCCCTGGCTACTTTGCTAGGGATGGCCTGAAAAAAAAATGGACATTCCTTCTACTGGCATACTGAACAGGTGGCCAGATGCATGACATACCCACCTCCCTGCAGCCCCAGCCATTCAGGACCAATTTTTGTGCCTTCCACCCAACTCTCCTTTACATATTTTATTTAAAAAATAAAAACATTTCCTTTTTTGCAATTGATACCTGGCTGCGGGGACCCAGGGAGAAAAGCTCCCAAGCAATGGATACAAAAGTTAAGATAAAAAGAAAAAAATAATATACACATCGTATAATAGAGTAAATTTGCACATATTTATAACAACTGATAAAAAATAAACATGGTACAAATATGACAAAATATAAAATATCAAGTTCAGATTATACAGTAAAAAGTATTAAGAGTTTTGTGTGTGTGTGTGTGTGTGTGTGTGTGTGTGTGTGTGTGTGTGTGTGTGTGTGTGTATAGGATTGACCGGTTATGTCATTCATAGGCTACTCATTCTAAGCATAAGAGCAAGGAAAAAAATAACAGTAGAGCAGTGGGAGATAACTTAGCCAGAGGAAGTGTAAGAACATAACCAGTGGTTTGAGTACTATTCTAGTAGGTGCTGTTTGAAGTTATGCTTATCAGATCAGGATAGAATTTGTTGTGGAAGTCAATTCCAAGCTTTAGATACTGCATGGTTATACTGTATAGTGAGTCACCATGAAAGTTATGAGATTTACTAATACTGAGTAGTAATTTATTAGCTGCCCGGAGTGAAGTCAGATTAGTATAAGGTTGAACAAGGTCAGATAAGGCTGGACAGTGGTCAGGTTTATGGATAACAGAGTGTGCAACAACTAACTGTTTAAGCGTGAGTAAGTGAGGGAGTTTAATCCAGCCAAGTTGTTGAAGTGCAGTACAGTGATGTGATCTATGTGGGAGGTTTGCTGCAAGTTTAGCAATTTAATTATAGCAAGAGTTGACGTTTTTTAAGTCTGATTTACAAAGGTTAGTGAATATTTGAGAACAGTAAAGTAATGTAGATAGGAGATGAGTCCTAGCTCTGGTGAGTCTGTCATGACTGGTAACATACGGTTTAGCCCGATAAAGAGCACCTAGTTTAATATGGACTTTTATGATTGTTAAGGCTATGTGACTATGAAACTTTAGGCCATTGTCTATAGTAACACCAAGAAGTTTTGTTTATTCTATGGGTTCAATAACTGTGCCGTTGGAGGAACAGATAGAAAGTGGAGTTTGTTTATTTGTTGTGGAAGAATTGGAAAAGTCCATAAGCTTGGTCTTCTTAGGTTTTAAAATGAACTGATGGACTGTTAGGTATTTTTCAATAATATGTAGGGCATTCTAAGTTTTATTTTGGAGCTCATTTTGAGTGGGGGCAGGGCAGATAAGGGAGGAATCATCTGCATATTGAATGATACAGACGGGATTAGTTGAAGAGCAAAGATCTCGGACAAGCCCTAGGTTTTGTTGGAGGGGTGGCATAATGGTTAAAGTGTTTACCTTATAAAGACAAGGTGCAGGGTTTGATTCTCAAACGGGGGAAATAGCTAGGCTTCAAATGGCTCATAAAGGCAGTTAGCCTAGTACTAATCTATGAACCTATCATTAGTAAAAATGATAAAAAGAAGATGGCCAAAAATAGAACCTTGTGGGACACCAACAGTAACTGGCAGTAAGGGAGAGAGTTTATTATCCGAAAAGATAGCTTGTTTATGGTTAGAGAGATAACTATGAAACCAGCCTAATGTTTCAGTGCTAAAATTGAATGTGCCACGTTTGTAGAGAAGTAATTGATGAGAGACAGCGTCAAAAGCTTTTGCATATCAAGGAAGGTGGCAGAGACATATTGTTTTTTGTTTTTGAGGAGATTAATGGTATTGGTTAAAGTTAACAGAGCATTATTAGTACTGTTTTGGGGGCGAAAGCCATGCTGGGAATCTGATAAAAGGTTGTTCTTTAGGAGGTACTCTAATGTTTGTTTATGTAAACATCTTTCTAAGATTTTGGCTAGTGGGGGAAGGATGGCTATAGGTTTGTAGTTGCATAGATCTGTGGATGAACCTCCTTTGTGAAGGGGTATGACATGGAATATTTTCCAGAGAAGGGGGACATACTGTTCAGAGATTGAGCAGTTAATAAGTATAGCTATAGGTTAAGAGATGGATAAAGCAGAAAGTTTTAGAAATTCACCTGGTAACTGACCTGCAGAGAGAGCAGGGTTTTATTTTAGTTAGAAGATTTTGTATATAACTGTTTTGGATTGGTTTAAGAGAGAAAAGATGAGTGTTGAGACAAGAAGGAAGAGGTATGGGGAGTGGTGAATTTTCTGTTTTGTTAAGTAATGTGGTTATTAAGGTAATAAAGTGGGTATTGATTTGGGTAGCTATACAGTCTGTATGGTGGTTTGTTGCAGGGGATGGAGTGGTGGGTTTCCGAGGGTTGAGAAGGTGGTTAATTGTTTGCCAGAATCTTTGGGGGTTGTATTGGTATCTCAGCTGACATGTTTGAAAGTATGTTTTTTGTCTTGTCTAATTTGTTGTTTCACTCGATTTCTCAGCTGCTGATAGGAGGTATAGTTTGTATTAGTTTTGTTTTAGTGAGAACGAGTCCAGGCTTTGTCTCTTTGCTTAAGTAGAAGAATAATTTCTTTGGATGAATATGGTAGTTTTTTAGATTTCGCACAAACTTTTTGAGTGGAGCAAGGTTGTTAAGTAGCTGCAGGAAAGCAGTACTGAAATACTGTACTGCAAGATCTAATTGAAGAGTTTTTAGAGGTGACCAGTCATAATCTTTTAAAAGTGTGTTAAATAAGGTGGGGGGAAATGGCTTCTTGTTACTTACATAGTGAAATGTAACACTGTTAGTACTATGAGTATGTTTTCTGAAAAGAAAGGTTGGGTGTTGATCACTTAGTGAGTCTGAGAAGCAACCAGTGACATAACTATTGTTGGGTTTATTTGTTAGAATCCAGTCAAGTATAGAATGCCAGTGATAGACCTTGTCTATACAGGTAAAATAAGTAATATGTTGAATAAAGGCAAATAAGTTAATAAAGTTGGTAGGAGAGGAAGAAGAGCAGGTAAGCCAGTCAAGGTTAAAGTCACCAACTATAATAGTTTCTTGTGAAAAAGAGGAGGAGGCCCATTCCAGGATGTTTTTAATATGTGTGAGGTTATTAGCAGGGGGGAAGTAGATAGCTATAAATGTAATGGATTTTCGAGTATTAATGTCTAGCTTTGTTGTTAAGATTTCTGCAGAAGGGAGATGAGGTGGGGTGGTATTAGGTTGTACTAAATTGAGGTTGTCTTTGAACATTATAGCAATGCCACTGCCACATTTGGAAAAGCTGTCCTGTCTTATGATACTATAGCCAGGAGGAAGCAATTCTATGTTTATTTATATGGGACTTGAGCCAAGTTTCAGTGATTATAGCTATATCTGGTGAGTAGTGGGCAATAGCAGCATGGAACTCATGAACTTTATTTAGGAGGCTTCTGAGGTTGAAGTGCATTACAAGTAGGTCAGAAAATTGTCTGTGGAGTGGTAGAAGGGTGATATTAGAAACTGAATCTGGTTAATGATGAGGGTTTGAGGATATGGAGAGTGCAGGGCCAGGGTTTGGGTGAATGTCATACTGGAGTTTGATGTGTGTGAGGCAGTGGAGTGTAAGGGACTTTAGTTTGTAGAGAAGTCTATGCAGTTCATACAGGCACGGTGAAGAGCTATGGATATGAACATATTTGAAAGAGAAATTAAGTGAGTTAGACATGTTAAACAGGTGTGGGGAGATGTACACTGTGTCATTGGAGTTGTGCAGGTTCAGTGCCATGGGCAGTGTAGGATAGTGGTAGATTACGGAATAGTGGGAGTGGTAGGAGGTGGTATACATAGATACTAGTAGTAGAGATATTAATGACGTGATGGAGATGAGAGATTTTATTAGCGTCATGGTGAAAGGAATCCTAAAAGATGAATGCTAAATATTAGGTGCAATAAAGAAGGATGCTAAGAAAGAGTAAACATTAAAATGAAATTAGGTGTTACAGAGAGGTTTAGATTGGTTATTGGGGAAAAAGTAATGTATGGTATAAGACATAATATGTGAGAGAGACAAAGTTATGGACAGGAAGGGATGGGGTATGAGGTGTGGGTGTGATAGTTGTAGTTTGAGGAAATGATGTAGGTGTACAGGTGATAAGAAACAGTCAAGGAGTAGGGAAAACAGAATATGCTAGAATAGTGATTGCAGAGTTGAGAGAGGTATGGTGTAAGGGGTGTGGCCTGGTTAGGTATAAACTAGAGGAAAGCAGGGGTGAGTGGGAATGGAGGTAGGGTAGAGGAGAGAAGTGAGCCCAAGTATAGCAAGGGTGAAAGGAGTAGGTTGGCCCTACTGTGGAGGCAAGGGGGGAAATAGCAAAAAAAATCAGTGTTCTGATGGTGTGGACAGGTAAATTGTGGCTATGTGAAAAAAGTGAGATTACGCAGGCATGTAAAATGGTCTTAGGTTTGGGATACTACACTATTTAATTCTGGTAGATATCACCCTATGGAAAAAGACTACAGATAAAGACTTTAGAACCTGAAGTGTCTAATGTAGATATATTAAGACATTGCCTTTAATTAGTTTATCAGAATGATGCTGGGGAGTCGGCTCAGGGACTGCTAGGGCTCAGGGAAAAGTTGAGGTGTGAGGAAATGCTGCCAGCTGGTGGTGAAGAGGGGAAAGAAAAAATTCAGATATATGTAAAAGAAAAAAGGAGGCAGGAGGGGGAAATAGATTCCAAGAGTAAGTCCTGGCTTCATGTGCAGGCCACTAAGTTAAGATGAAGAATAGAGAACAACAGTTCTATAAATGCAGTACAACATGTACCAATTGTATATGGAAGGGTTTGGCTTCTTGTTCTAATGTATCTTGAGTTTACACATGGCATAGTCCAGTAAATTCCAGGTGCAGAGAGTTAAAGTGATGTGAGGGAAAAAACAATGAGCAGCAGTCAGGTGTAGCGAGCTGAAAAGAAAAAAGAAATACAAAAACAGACGATAAGAGGTAATAAGAACCCACACACACAAAGGCAATACACACGAAAAAAAGGCAGGGACAGAGGGCGAGGAAAAAGAAAGTAGAACTAGAGGTAGACATAAACTAGATGGAAACTAGAATGGAAATAATAGCCCAGGAAAGAGGGACAGCCGAGATTAGGTGTATATACCGCTAGCGAAAAAGTAAAGGTGCAGTGAGTGAGTGGAGTGAATAGAATGGTGAAAATGGTTGGAGGATGAAAACAACAAGTTAGAGATACAGTATAACAAAAGCACACAGGAAAGATAGTCAGAGGTAAGTATTGAAATAGAAACAAAGACTAGAAATGTAGCTTAACAAAATTGTAGATTCAGGGTGCACAGAGGTTAAGTATTGCAATGTTCAAAGGTAAAAAGGAACCTGGCTACAATGTAACAAGAAAGCATCCAGGCATAGGCCGCAAAGAAGGAGCATTAGTGGGAGAGATAATAGGCTAGGTGACAGTCAGGCAGGAATACAAGCTAATAACTAGAAAAGTACAAGTGGCTACCATCAATTCAGAAAATTCAACAACAAACTCAGAAATGAAAACAACTCTTCCAAGTGTAAGTATGAACTGAGAATTGCTACCTCTGTTAAGGACAGCCAAAAAGACTTTTCAACTATGTCAGAAGCTTTAGAGGTAATGCTCAGCAATGTTCAAAGCTAATACAGAATAACAAAACTTACTCAATCCCTCAGCCCATAGCCAAAAAAGTAACAGACAGATTCAGCTCTAACTTTACTCCCCTATCTAGTTTACCTTCCCCTAGCTTATAAGTGTGCACACACCATTCCTTCTGATCACCTGGAATGCTTTCTCTAAAACCAAGAAACACTTGTTCCATGTGTCCCAATAATGTACCATGCCGCCTGCTTGTTAACACCATACAATGCCTGGATAACTCACTAGTAATCCTATCCAGCTTAAGCCTCTCGATTGGATTCACACCAGAAAAATGGAGAACTGCAGTAGTCATCTCACTGCACAAGGGGGGGCCATTACTGATTCAGGAAACTATAAGCCTATAAGCCTCTGCAGCCTTATCTGTAAAACAGTGGAATGCATTATTATGGAACTTATTATCAAGGATATAGGGGGTCTGCAAGTCCTGGATCCAAGCCAGTTTGGGTTTGTTAAAGCCAAATTCTATCTACTGAACCTGATGGGCTTCTTTAAGCATGTCACTGATGAATTAGACTTAGGCAAATCATTTCTTACTGCCTACCTGGACCTGGCCAAGGCCTTGGATACCATCTCACATTGATTCATTACTGATAAGCTAATCAAACTAAATGCAAACCTGTATGCTACCTACTGGTTAGAAAACTACCTGACAGAACAAATCTGTTCATATGGGAGACAAACTGTCTTTGAAAAGCATAGATGCTAGCAGTGTCCCCCAGGGATCAGTCCTAGAACCACTACTCTTTGGTAATTACTTCTCCAGCATCAAGGCATCAGACATCAAGGGCCTGTGTCTTACCAACTTAGAATTGTTATTAACTTTCTGTCCAACTTTCAGATTCTTCAGGAGGTGCTAACATCTGCCAATAAGTACTGTCTGGACCTTGGCCTAAAACTAAATGCCAAGAAATGCAACATTGTGACATTAGGCAAAATGGGGCACCCATGCACCTGCCATGTAATTGACAACCCTTTGAAAGCTGATTCAGTTATTAGAGATCTGGGTTCTTTCATCGACAACAAACTATTATTCTGTTATCATTTATCCACTTTTGATAGGAAATCTTTTTACCTTGCAGGACTAATCACCGGAGGTATTTCCTGCAGATCTAAGGAAGTTATTATCCCTCTCTAGTCCTCCCTTATTAGGGCCATAGTAGAGTATACTGGGCCCTTTGGTATGTATTGTTAGAAGCGTATCAGCCATTCTAAGGGATAGCACCATTTACTCATTAAGATATCCAAAGGCATGCTTTCCTTGAGCTACTCAGATTGACTTAAATATGTCCATTTCTATTTCCTACAGAATCTTGAGAGGTAACTGCTTTCTAACCTCCAAATCCACAAAGGATCCAGTCCTATGCAACTTTCTTTGCATCACAAAACAAAAAACACACCTAGCACCCGCTAAAGTGATCTTAACTTCCACTGACATATAAATATGCCCTGCTGGCAAGGTAAATATATCCCAGAGAATCCCTTTTCTATGGAATAAACTTCATTTGGAAGTAAAGCAAAATAGGTCCCTGACTCTCTTTAAAGGTATACGGGTGAATGGATGAGCAACTATAATTAAACTCTGGGTTTGGCCACTCAAGCCCTCACTGAAAGAGGCTGTTAATAGTCATGACAATGGGAACCTACAATTTTGGGGTATTGTGGCTAGGCTACTAATGGTCCTCTGGATCAGCACTCTAGTATTGCATTATGAACCAAAGAATCTATGAACATGCACACATACACACACACACACACACACACACACACACACACACACACACACACACACACACACACACACCCACACCCACAAGTAAACACACTGTCACTCACTTAGTTATGGCATGCATACACACAGGATTGTCAGTTAAACTATAACATATCTTCAAGACATGGGAGGAACGTGAATCATGTAACAAAATCTCACAGTGACAGGATATGCAGACTCTACAAAGTAGACATCTCAGCTGAGAAGTGAACTGGATAACTCAGTGCAGCAAAGTGACAGCGTTAACCAGTGCTTTGTTTTGTTGGACGATATGCACTGTGGACTAGGAATATTAAGGAGATGATAGGTATTCAGGAAATTGGTTTAGAAGAAAGAGAGGAGACTACTACAGTGCTCAAGCAAGGTAGACCCTGTGCAGTCATTATCTAAAATCCCATTTTCAATGTCCTCCCTGTATCTTGTGGGTTTTCTTCTGGAATTCTTCTTCTCACCCACATTCCAATGACATGCAGTAGGTGGACTGGACACTCATAATTATCCATAGGTGTGTGTGTGTGTGTGTGTGTGTGTGTGTGTGTGTGTGTGTGTGTGTGTGTGTGTGTGTGTGTGTGTGTGTGTGTGTGTGTGTGTGTGTGTGTGTGTGTGTGTGTGTGTATGGTATGGAAAAACAACTGTAGCAGGATCAGCCACTTGATGGTGTGAATATTAGCTCTAGAGGATGGTCACTGTTGATGTGACATCCCAAGCTCATATGCAGAAATGAGAAAATGAGGTTATTTATGTATGTGTATATGTGTAGATGGATGAATGGATAGATGTCTGGATGGATGAATAGATGGGTGGAAATTCAACAAAAGAATATGAGTTAAATACTGCCCAGTATTGAAGTAGCTTTGAAAAATTTTGGAACCTCTACAAATGCTTATATTAGCAATACCATAAAATATTCCTTTGTAGCTATAACTAGGTGTTACTTGTACATTTTGCAGAGCTTGCACACAAAGTGCTGTGCTGGCATGCAATGTATGGGCAGCCCTAGCAATAATTGCATCTAGTTGCAGCCCTATGATTCTGACTTGAGCATACATTAAAGTTGTTATAGTTTATTCTCATCTGAGACATTAAAAACAAGCTGCATTATCCCATTGCCTCAAAGGAATTATGCTTTCTGATTACTGAATAAAATTTTATTGTATATTTTATATACATTCTAAAGGAAGAATAACTGATGTTCATTTAAATCAGTCTTAAGACAGTTTTCATCTCTAGACCAAATACCAGTTATTAGAACCTTTAAAGTATAAAGCTATAGCCTTAAAAATACCAAACCACAACTTTATGTAAATGTATTAGCAAATGGAATTACACACATAATGCTACATTTTATTTATTTTCAATAAAAATTTACTAAAACCAGACACATTTCCCTCAGACCATTACTATATATATGTTATTGCAAAGGTTCTATTTTTACAGTCACATCTGATACTACTAACATATTTTGATCAAAGTGATTATTTAAAGTTTCATTCAAAATCTAGCTTTCCACCAGATACTATTATAAATGTTTACTAAAACCCATCTACCTTAATTCATCTAACCAGGCACAAAAGTTGTGTCCAGCCTCTAGAGTGACTCCATGAACAGCAGTCACCATCAATAGCGTTTACTAGGCAAAGGGGAATGGAAGTAGATTGTCTGGTCTTTTTTTTGCATCACACACATTTCACATTCACAACCAGGGCCGCATTTAGAATCTTCATTCAACCTACTGCATGTCCTAGGAGATAAGAGGAAACTGGAATACTCAGGTAAAACCCACACGAACAGACTGAGGATTTGCAGACTCCAGACAAAAGGAACCCCTATATATAATAAAAAAAAATCCTCTGAATTAGCACATTTTAAGAATGTGTATCTGTATTTATCTAATATTAATACACATACCTTCTTTATAGATCTTGTAGACCAGAGTGTGTGATATACCTTTAAGAAGCTTTCCAGTGAGTCAGCACATGCATATAAGTATGGAGCATGTTCAAGCAAGAGTGCCATTTTGAGTGAGCAGCCGGAGTCTGAGCATGCAAGTATGTAATAAGTCAGTTAGATAGTTTAAGTTTAATGTTCCTGCCATGCATTCTAATGTATTTGTATACAATAAACTACTTAAGCAAACACCCAAGCCTCACTGTCTTCTTAATGCACATAAGAAGAGTAACATGGTGTTAGAATGGGATCCAGAGTTACAGCCATGAGGCAATCAGTTAAAGCTGGAGGAATATACAGGAGTGGATCATCACTACTGCTCAAACGACTTGCAAAACAGGTCAGAAACGCATTTCAGGTACTAAAACTTGCTTAAATGATTTATTTCATTATAAATATAAAACAAACCACTCAGAATGCTCAAAACAAAATTTGTATGGAATAAAATGTCCAAAACTGCAACACATTGATAAAAATAATTACAAAAACATTTGATACAATATCCAAATTGCATAAAATGTACAAAAAAGGGAATACAACTGTATTTTTTTGCTCTGTTCTACTGTTTTGTATTAACTAAAGCTATTCAACATATCCAAAGTGTACAAAGTGTTTGCAAGTGTGTGCACTTTTACAGTGCAGTTATTTTGCAAAGTAAAGTTGTTTCAAAGAATATTTTGCAAAGTACAATTATTTCAAAATATATTTTACAGAGTACAGTATTTCTAAGTGCTCTTTATGCATTTGAATATTATTACAAGTACCTGATGTGTGTGAATGTTCATATATAATTATAAGAGCCAATTTTTCATTGTGTTTTACTATAATCTGTGGGCATGGAAGAAGGATTTTGCAGACCTGCACCACTTATGTTTGATATCAATATTGCAGAAAATTGGAGAATGTTTGAGTAGGAATATTCTATTTTCATACAGGCTGATTTTTCTGACAAAGATACACATGCAAAGACATTTATTCTGCTTAATTTAGTTGGTTCAATGGCCATTGAAAGACAGCGTTCGTTTGTGTATGCACCTGCTGTCTTTGCAGGGGAGAGGAAACACCGCCATATAGTGGTACTGGCTGAAACAAAGAAAGACCCTTGGTGCTTAAAACATAAATTTAGAGAAATGTGCAACCCACAAATGAATATTACAATGGAAAGGCACTTATTTTACACAAGAGATCAAAAGCCTGGTAACACTTTTGCAGCATATATAACTGACTTGAGAAACAAGGCAACTATGTGCAGATTTGGTGATTTGAGAGATGGGTTGACAAAAGACAGGCTTGTGTGTGGTATTAATTTGAGAGAGTGAGAAAGATTTTGCTTCAAGACAGTGATTAAACTTTAAATAAGGCTATTGAGATTTGTTAGATATGTGAGCTTACAGAAAGGCACACAAGTATGATTGCTAATTAGAATAACTGTAGAAGGCACAGTGACAAAGCTCATGCTAATAATATGCAGCACATGGTTAAAAGAAACAGGCCCAAGAACATGACAGCTACTGCAGGTCTTGTAACAGTCTCTGGGAAACCCTGAGTATTTCCAGCAAATTGTAGCGCTTGCTCAGTGAAGCATAAGGGAGAGTCAGTAAAGTCAAAAGATATGCCCCCACCCAACTTCATAGTCAGCTGTCATAATTCTGGTGGAAATTATGAACCCAAAAGAGAAAAGTGCTTAGTTTTTGGTCAGCAGTGTCATTCTTGCAGTAAGTGGAATAATTTCAAAAGATTTTGTAAATCACATAAGGCACATTATTTTATTAAAAGAGGGCATTCCAAGAGGGATGTTTATCAATTAGAAAGCTGTGACCCTACTTTTTATGTTGATGGTGTGTCTGTGCTTGGTGAAACAGTTAAAGCAGTAGATTTGTGGGCAAACAATGAAATCTTTTGTAATGTTTGGATTAATAGGAGTCCCAGAAAGCTCAAAGTAGATACTGGCTCAAACTGCAATCTTATGTCAGCAGAAATGTTTGATAGAGTAAAAGCTGCAGAACAACTTGATTTGACAGAGTGTGTGAAGCTTGTTGCTTATGGTGATGAATAGATTCAAGCTGATGGCTCAGTAGTGCTTTCATGTTATTCTGCTGGGAACAGCTATGACTTGCAATTTTTCATAGCCAAGAGACATGTGCAGTCATTATTAGGCCTCAGAGACAGTTTAAAAATGGGACTGCTTTCATTTAATAAAGACGTTTACCATGTAAGCCTGCATGGCAACAGCTCAAATTTCACCCAAGCTATTTTTTCTGAGTTTGCTGATATTTTTGAAGACAAACTACCAGTTGTGTACTCTATGAAGTTAGACCTAGATATCAGCCCAGTTGTAAGATCAGCATGGAAAGCTCCAGTAGCTATGCAGATTAGAGTTAAAACCAAGCTAGACAAAATACTGTAGCTATGAGTAATTTGTCCAGTAGAATAACTTACTGAATGGGTGTCCTCCATGGTAGTAGCTCAGATGATATCCAAATATGTATTAGGTTCATAGATTAGTACTAGGCTAACTGCCCTTACAAGCCATTTTAAGCCTAGCTAATTATCCCATGTGAGATTCAAACCCCGTACCTTGTGTTTGGAAGGCAAACGCCTTAACCATTAAGCCACCCATTTTTACTGATCCATGAGATTTTAACAAAACATTAAAAAGGGACTGTATTATATGCTCGAAGTTTTTAAACTTTGAAGCTCATATTATCGACCCTATATGAGTGAAGTTTGAAAACTTTAAACATATAAAAAAAATAAATAAAAATAAAAACAACCTACCTGAACACTCTGAGCAGAGGGGCAAGGCCCTCTGCACCCCCACACCCCCTGCTACATAAATATACCAACTCTGAGATTGCACTACATTGAAGTGTGATTGCTGTAGGGAATATTTCCTTTACTTCACTGTAGTGCGATCTTGGAGTTGGTATATTTAAGGAGCGGGTGGTGTGGGGGCATAGCCCCACCACGTGGTGGGTGCAGGGATGCTTGCCCCCCTGCTCAGAGTATTCAGGTAGGTTGTTTTTGTTTTTTATTTATTTTTTTTATATGTTCAAAATTTACAACTTTGCTCGTACAGGTTCGATTATATGAGCGTTGAAGTTTTAAAACTTCAAGCATATAATATAGACTCTATTAAAAAGACCACATCATTCAATGTGCACAGTTGAGGACGTTGCTGCCCTCATGCCAAACACCACTGTTTTTTTCTGTCTTAGATGCAAAAGAGTTCCTTTTGGCATATTTTGCTTGACTGAAAGTTTTCATTGTTAATTACATTTGGTACGTCATTTGGAAGATACAGATTTCTGAGCATGACATTTGGGATAAATTCTGACAGTGAAGTCTTTCAGCGTGTGATGGAACAAATTTTTCTGGCTATCCATGTGCTATTATAGTAGATGATATTCTAGTAGGAGGCAATGATGAAGTCAAACATGACAGAAACCTCAAGAAAGTTCTGGAAAGAGCATGTCAAGTGAATCTTAAGCTGAATCCTCAGAAGTGCAAGTTCAGGCTATGAGAAGTTACTTATGCTGGTCACTTGTTTATCAGTTCAAGCTTATGAATAGATACTTCAAAGTAAAGAGCAATTCTTGAGATGCAAGATACAGACAATGTCCACGCCCTACAACATTTTCTTGCCATGGTCATCTGTCTAGACAAGTTCATTCCAGATTTAAGCCAACTTTCAGCACTGCTCAGAGAGCTGACATGCAAAGATGTAATTTGGTCATGGTCAGAACAGCACCAAAGAATATTTGATGCCCTGAAACAAAATATTTCCAACCTATAAACTCTCAGCTACTCTGCTGTTCACAAACCAGTTACTCTTTCCTGTGATGCTTCTAAGTTTGATCTAGGTGCAGCCATTCTTCAAGAGAGTAGACCAGTAGCCTATGCTTTGAGAACTCTTACCCAAACTGAGATGCAGTATGCCTAGATTGAGAAAGAGCTTTTGGCAATGGTGTTTGCATGTTCAAAGTTCCATGATTATATTCATTGTCAACCTAACCAGATTGAAACTGACTACCAACCTCTTGTCACTATTTTGAGAAAGCTTGTGCATAGAGGTCCAGCCAGACTGCAATGCATGATGCTCAAATTGCAGAAGTACAATTTCAATCTTTCTTACAGAAAAGGCAAATATTTTTATCTTGCTAATACCTTATCCAGATTGCCCAGAAAGACTACAGAACAGCATAACAATGAGCAAGTTGATTTTGAGGTCAAGGAAGTGAGAAATTTTTCTTCCACACGTCTTGAGCATAGAACTCACGCAGCTTCAGATCCAATTCTCCAGAAGCTCAATCACTTTATCAGTCGAGGATGGCCTTCAAAGCAAACTTATTTAACAGTAGAAGTGCAACGTTATTTTCAATACAGAGATGAGATTTTATCAGACAATGGTAACATCATGAAATGTCCTAAAGTGATTATTCCAAAGTCCTTGTAACAAGAGTACATCACAATTGTGCATCGTGGCCATGCAGGAACTGATTTAACCAAAAGAAGGGTGAGAGATCTAGTATTTTGGCTTTCTATGTCAAGAGATATTGAGATAGTACTTTCATGTTGTTCATTATTTAATAGCACAAAGCCACATCAACAAAAAGAACCACTTCAGTAAAAAAAGATTACTGAACTACCTTGTTCGACAGTAGCTACAGATATCTTTGAGTGGAATGGTCAACATTATTTGCTGTTAGTAGACTCTTATTCAAACTGGTTTGAGATTGACCTACTTCCTAACCTAACTTTTAGTACTGTCATTACTAAGCTGAAGTGACATTTTTTTGTCTATGGTAGTCTGGACAGAGTTATTTCTGACAATGGTGCACAATTTACTTGTCATCTATTCAAGAGATTTGCAGAAAAGTGGGACTTTTTTCATATTACGAATAGTCCTGAATAACCTCAGTCAAATGAGTTGGCTGAGGGTCCACTTCTAAATCTCAAAAGCTCAAAATCTCGAATCTCAAAATACTGAACCCAAAATCTCGAAAGTTCAAAATGCTGAAAACTCATAATACTGAATCTCATAATACCGAAAAACATACAGGACACCAACACTTACTATACTCCAGCAGAAGTACATACAGAAACAAAAGGCAAACCATATTAGTCTACTCCAACTATAAGCAGGGGGGAAAGCTCCCCCCTCCACTCATCATGCTGTGCCCCCCCACACCCCCTGCTACTTAAATATATCAACTCCAAGATCGCACTTCAATACACTAAGATTAGTTATGTTTTAGTATAGTAATTTAAAAGGGAGTATGACTAAGGTTACAACAGGCAGTCATGAAGCATGTAATGGTATGTTTGCCATTTTCTTCTGTGAAGTTCGATTTTGGAGCTGATATATTTAAGTAGCAGAGGGTGTGGGGGGTGCAGGTGGGCTTGCCCCCTGCTTATAGTTGTAGAAGAGTAATATGTTTCTGTATGTACTTGTACTGGAGTATAGTAAGTGTTGGTGTCCTGTATGTTTTTCAATATTATGAGATTCAGTATTATGAGTTTTCAGCATTTTGAACTTTTGAGATTTTGAGTTCAGTATTTTGAGATTCAAGATTTTGAGCTTTCGAGATTTAGAAGTGGACCCCTTGGCTGAACATGCTGTTCAAAGTGCAAAACAGCTGTTAGAGAAATCCAGACATGACCATACAGATGTTTTTTCAGCTTGTTAAATCTCAGAAACATTCCTCATGATAAACATCTTGGTTCACCTACCCAGAGATTTATGTCGAGACAAACCAGAGCCACATTACCAATCATCGGTAATTTATTGGTTCCAAGTGCTACAAATAACAGAGCAGTAAAATCCCAAGTGTCGAAAAGCATTTGGCCCAGAAGTCTTAGTATGAAAAAAACAGCAAACCATGCTATACTTTACAAAAAGGGAAGGTAGTGTGGCTGCAGAAATCAAAAGGTTTTAATCTCATTAGATTTGTGAAAAGTTTGTGTCAAGAGCTGAGATCATACATTGTGGAATCACAAGGATTAGAATTCAGATGAAATCAGAAACATTTGTTATCAGTGTCCAAACAGCATCTTGCCTGTGACAAAGACTCTTATTTCTCAGACTTGTCCAATGTTCCTCTTCCAGACAACATTCCTTCAGCAATCCCTGTTCCCGAGAAAATCCCTGAGATTCCTCAAGCAGAATATTCTCCAGTGACTGTCCCTGTTGTTAAACCCAGTCCTAACTATTATGTCATGAGATCAGAACACATCTCGAAACCTACTTTCAGATACACGGCAATGTGGACATGACTGTTGTTTTTCTTTATTACTGTCTGTATAATTGCAAGCATATTAAAATGTCATTGCTTATATGAGACAGCTCAGTAAAGAGGGAGGATGTAGATCACAGTGTGTGATATAGCTTTAAGAAGCTTTCCAGTGAGTCAGCATATGCATATAAGTACTGAGCACGTGCAAGCAAAAGTGCCATTTTGAGTGAACAGCTAGAGTGTAAGCATGCAAGTATGTAGTCAGTAAGTTAATTAGATAGATTGTTTAAGTTTAATGTTCCTGCTATCCATACTGATGTATTTGTATACAATAAGCTACTTAAACGAACACCCAAGCCTCAACATCTTCTTAATGCACATAAAAAGAGTGACATATCTCATTTTAAATTCTAATATCTCATTCACCAATGAATGACACAGGTGACATTCACAACTATGGACTTTAGAGAGGTGTCAAACTCCTGTCACACTGCATGAAAGTTCTGGACAGGGAAGATTGGTAAATGAATTAAAAGAGTAGTATAAAGTAAGATGGGAGATGAGCAATTTGGGTTTAGATCAGGATGCATCTCAACTGACCCTTTGTTTGCAGTCAGACAGATAGTCGACAAGAAGCTAGAGATGACAAAAGAGACCAAATGGGCAATCCTCAGTTTGAAGTAAGCAATGACAAGGTCCAAAGAAAGATGATTTGGGTAGTCATGCGATGGTGCACAATCCTAAAAATACTGGTAGAATTAGTACAAGCTTTGTACTAGGACCTAGTGACTCAAGCACGAACAGTGTTCAGTCTCACATAGGGGTCTCCAGTGGGAGTGGATATTCATCAGAGTTCAGCTCTGATCTCACTGCTGTTCATACTGGTGATGGACTACAATAGTGAACAGGTTAGAAAGGACAGATCAACAAAGTTGCTGTATGCAGGCCATGTGACATTATAGGCAGACTGAGCAAAAACTTCACAAATGGTTAGGAGAATGGAAGGCAAAATTGAAGGCACGTGATATGAAACTGATTAGAGAATAAAGAGTTGTAATGGCAGCAAATGTAGAAATGTGAAACAGCTGAGAATTGAGATAGAAGGGAAAATAGTGGAACAGATTAACAACTTTATCTATCTGAGAAGGGTGGTTGAGGAGAAGGGATGTATGAATGAGGATGTCAAAGCTAAAACTCAGAGGGGCTGCAGCCAACTGCCACAGAGTGTCAGGGGTAGTGAATGACAGTGGAATGCCAAGGAAAAGTAAGGAAAAGTAAGGTGTACAAAACAGTGGTGTAACCATCGCTACTGTATGGGCAGAGCAATTGAGTAAGCTAGAGGTGACTGAGATGAAGTGCCTTAAATTGGTGGTAGGATGCACACTATAGAACAGAAAAATAAATGAAGACATCAGAACAGAAGCAAAGGTAGTTCCAATTGCAGACTGTCAACAACAACAGAATACATTGGTTTGGGCACACATGTAGGAAAGCGGAAGACAATCTAGTAAAGAAGATTTGGGACAGACAGAATTAAAGCAAGACAAAATGATGGCATCCAGCAGAGAGGTTGATGGATTGTGTGATAGAAGACCTGTAACCGTCAGGCATGGCTGTCGAAGAAGGTAGAAGAATGGCACTGAATCTAGAGAGATGGCCACAGTTGATACAGCACCCCAACCTTATGCAAAAAATGGAAAAATGGGGGTTGATGATGATTGCACCAAAATAGTAGTGTCAATTACTTCTTCTAACACTTTCATGAATGATAACATTTACTTTCTGCAAGTAAGATATGTCATTGTCAAAGTATTACAGACCGTTACTTTAGCTTCTAAAGTTTCTAACAATAAATGAAATAACCCTCCTGTAATGAATTTATTAAATGTGAACATGTCTTTAAAAGTCAAACACTCAGGGTCCTTTTAATTCTGAACAATGTTGACTGTCATTCAAGTAATTATTAAAATGTTGGAACAGTGTTACAAAAGACTTATATGACGGATAGTTGGGGGATACTACGGGTGCTTGAGTCCCAAGTTTTTGAAAACCACTGTTTCATAGCCAAGAATTTGAGCACCTGTAGCTCATGTAGGCTGCTATTCACATTCAAACTTGAATATGAGTTCAGGCAAGAAGGAATGGGGAGGAAGCAAAATGGGGATTCTAGGCTTAGAGAGCAGGAGGGGGATTTTAGGGTTAGAGAGTGAGAATGGAGTTTTAGGGTTAGTGAGTTTAAGGAGGAGGAGGGGAGTTTTAGTGTTAGGGAGCAATCAGGGAATTTAAGTTTAGGGAAGGGTTTGTAGTTTTAGGTTTTGGGAGTGACTGGGAATATTTGGATTAGGAATGAGGAGTGGAGGTTTAGGATAAGGGCGTGAGGACTTGGGTGGGGATCTGGCTGGAAGTTTTAGAGTCAGTTTAGGTTTTGGTAGTGCTATATAGTTTATATATAAACAGGTGTTGGGAATGTTATGTCAAAATGGGCAATCAATTAGTGGGAGTTTCAACCCTTGGTCTTTTGAGCAAGTGGCAGAGAGCAATTTCATCTCAAACTACTACAAAGTGAGTACCCATAGTAGACCCAATGCTTAACCATGTCATTTTCATTAACCTCCCAAACCTACATTGTCAAAATAAGGGTATTTCACTCTCTCTTATTCTGATGTAGCTCAGCTTAAACAACTGCAACTGAGACCTCTGCAAGGACGGCAGGTGCCCAGGCTCAAAACAAAATGAGCAATCACAAAAAGCCAGCACCCAACTGGAGATAGGAATATTTAATGTGTGGCAACACAAGACATAAAAAACAAACAGGTTTCGGCCCAATGGCCTTTTTTAATGTGTAACTTAGTCTATAGTCAACCACCTAATTATATACAAAACCAAAATACATTAATTAGTCAGTAATTAAACAATTATAAGTGTTCATTTAAACCAGGTGGACATAATCAGCCCAGTATCGCAATCCATGATTTTTCTTTTTTATTTAACAATTTATGCCAGCCTATTTTAAAGGATCTATGTCCCATAATTCTGTCAATAATAACAAATTTGAAAGTTGCTGTCTTATGAGAAATGGTATGTTTATATAAAGCTTTGGTCAAATATTTATTCCTGATGTTACTAAGATGTTCTGAAATGTGAAATTTAATGAGTCTAGAAGTTTGGCCAACATAAAAAGCTGAACACGAGCAAATTGCAAGGTAAATGGCCCAATCACTGCTACAGTTGGCAAAAACATTAATAGAAAAAACTTTAGAAGTGTTTTTACTAGACAACCTGATGGTACGTTATCCACTTCATTATATAGGAAACTCCACCATTCAAATATATTACTACACGCCTCCAGCTGTCATGCTAAACACATTGTTACCAATATTCCCAAGTCACAATTTATGAGGATACATAGAATTTGCTCTAGCATCAAATACTATAAACATTTTGATCAAGATTTAATTAACCACTTTAGGGAAAGTGGGTATCCTATGTCTTAGGTAATGCAGACCAGTAGAGAGGTTCAACAGCTTTCCAGAAAGGATTGGCTTACATATAAGAAACATCAATTTCAGAGGGACAATAAAATCAGGCTCACCACCACTTATGGTAGAAATACCTGTGAATTTGTGGATATAGTGCAGCAGCACTGGGATATTCTTTTGACTGATGACAAATTATGTGATATATTAGGGCACAAATGCTCATTCTCTTTCCGGAGAGGTAAAACTTTAGGGAGTCACTTTAGCTATTACAAATGTTTCATGCCTATGGAACATTCTATACAGGCTACACTGGATGGGTCGAAAGTTGTGGGATGTTACCCTTGTGGACACTGCTCTTTCTGCAAACGCATTTTTCAGACTAAAGAATTTTCTAGTAAAAACACTTCTAAAGTTTTTGCTATTAATGGTTTTGCCAGTTGTAGCAGTGATTGGGCCATTTACCTTGCAATCTGCTCGTGTTCAGCTTTTTATGTTGACCAAATTTCTAGACCCATTAAATTTTGCATTTCAGAACATCTTAGTAACATTAGAAATAAATATTTGACCAGCTCTTTATATAAACATACCATTTCTCATAAGACAGCAACTTTCAAATTTATTATTGACAGAATTATGGGACATAGATCCTTTAAAATAGTTTGGCATAAATTGTTAAAGAAAAAAGAAAAATCATGGATTGTGAAACTGGGGGATTATTTCCACCTGGTTTCAATGAACACTTATAATTGTTTAATTAATGACTAATTAATGTATTTTGGTTTTGTATATAACTAGGTGGTTGACTATAGACTGAGTTGCACATTGAAAAAAGCCATTGGGCCGAAACCGGTTTGTTTTTTATGTCTTGTGTTGCCACGCATTAAATATTCCTATCTCCAGTTGGGTGCTGGCTTTTTGTGGTAGCTCAACTTAAGTCTTAACTTTGCAATGGGCTATTTTATATAACACTGATTTTTTTTTTATTTTTTTTATTTTAAATGCCAGATTTTGGGCTTGTTGAATGTAATGCTCACCTTGTTCAAGTTCTGTGTAACAACTAACACATTGGTTTAGGTTAGCAGAGAGTATTTTTAACATTTTTTTAAAACGGCTGTAAAATATTTAAAACTGTCTAAGCTCAGTAGTAATAAGCCTGAGAAATATTTTCCAACACGTGGGACCTCATATACTAAACAGATCACGGTTAACATTTGTTTGTAAAATGTGTACTGTATTCCATTCATAGGTTCTTCGACCTATTCCTTCAGCACAGATATCATATAAGTCAGGGGTGGGCAAACTTTTTGATTCATGGGCCACATTGAGTTCTAACATTTGACAAAGGGGCCGGAACAGGAGCAGATAGATGGCATGCTTTGAAAACATCACCTCATTGGGGGAAAAATACACATCTTGGGATATGGAGAAAACATGTGCTTTAATTTCCAATGAAAATGAAGAAAAGCATTACAATAAAATCTCTGACTTCGAAATGAGTCTTTAAACACTGAAAATCAAATAAATGACCATTTTATTTTAAAGCACTGAAAGTTCTGTTATCCTTCAGGATATCACCATCACTCTCCTCCTGACTGTCTTTTTTTTTCAAAAACGGTAGGAGATGCAGATATACTTGTCCTGTTCCTTTTATTCAATTTGTTTCCCCGGTGCCAAACGTCAATAACGACCAGTGCAAGGACGAAACAGTTGCAGCAAGTCAGTCTGTGAAGCGTTATATTTGATCAGTGCGCACTGTTTATTTTAACAACGTGCATATCACGGAGACACACACATTTTAATGGGAGCAGTGTTGTTGGTCTCCTTTTTTAGCCAGCGCATCAAAGTCTGGAGTTAGTTTTGTTGTGGCGATTCTCAGGATGGATCTGAGGTGTAGGTCTGTTAACTTGGATCTGTGGCTGGCTTTGCTGATGTTCATGACGCTGAAGGTCTGTTCACACATGAAGGTAGAGCCGAACAAAGCCAACATCATCTGCGCTTTTCGCCTTAGATTTGGAAACGCGGCATCATTGAGTGAAGCATAAAAGTCATTTAGTTTCAGAGAGCTGAACTTCTCTTTTAAGGCAGGGTCGGACTGAAGGACAATCAGTTCGAGCTGAAGCTCCTCTGGAGCTGTTTTGGGGTCTTGTGACAGAGGAAAGGCCACCAATTGAAGTGACTTGTCAATTTTGTCGAAATCCAAAAAACGACGGCAGAATTCTCCGTGCAGTGCATCCAGTGACTCACTGTATTTCTTTACTTTTGCTCCGGCCTCTTTCAGCATGGCTAGTCTAGGAAAATGAGTGAATGACTTGTTCAAAATCTGCCTGGAGAATAAAGCCAGCTTGGATTTGAAGGCTTTCACGTTTGTGTACATGTTATGCACAAACTGCTCCTTCCCCTGCAGTTTCACGTTGAGCTCATTCAAGTGTGAAAATACGTCCGTAACAAACGCAAAGTCACACACCCAGCTCTTGTTGCTCAGCTCAGGAAATTCATCAGTCTTCCCCTGCCGCTCCAAAAACACGCCAATCTCCTCTTTGAGCTCCCACACTCGCTGAAACACTTTGCCCAAACTCAACCAGCGGACATGGGAGTGATAAAGCAGGTCCTGGTGATCCGCATCAGTTTCCTCCAGGAACGCAATGAACTGACGGTGCTGAAGTCCCCGTGCGCGTATGAAGTTGACGAGTTTCACCACAGGATTCACAACATGATTCAGCTGTAACACCGATTTACATAGAGATTCCTGGTGGATGATGCAGTTGAGGAAAATGACATCCTGGTCAGGGTTTTCATCTTTCACTTTATTCTGGATTCTCCTCAGCAGGCCAACGTTTTTTCCCATTAAATTTGGAGATCCATCTGTGGTGACGTTAACAAGCTTACTCCAGGGAAGCTTCATGTTTTCAATGGCAGTAGACACACGTTCAAACAAGTCCTCTCCCCGTGTTTGTCCTTTCAGAGACTCCATTGTCAAAAACTCCTCCATTATTTCAAAAGTTTCATTGATTCCTCGGATAAAAATGAGGAGCTGAGCAGTGTCTTTGACATCGTTGCTTTCATCCAGTGCTAAAGAATAAAAAGTGAATGACTTCACCTTTTTTTGTTTAATCTGCTGGTGATATCTTCATCTATTAGTTCCACACGGCGAGTCACTATCCGCCGTGATAAACTGATTTTCTCAAATTTGTCTTTGGTCTCCGGGCACAAAATACCTGCTGTCTCTACCATACATTCTTTTAAAAACTCGCCCTCAGACAGTGGTTTGCTGGCCTTTGCTATTTTGAATGAAAGCATAAAACTGGCCTTGGTACTTGACTCTTGAATGGCAGTTTGGCGGTGAAAAAAAACTTTGCTGAGCCTTCAAATTAGCTGCCACCTTCTCAGAAGCAGCTTCCCGTTCTTTTGTTGAGAGCTTGCTAGCATAATTAGCGTGCTTTGTGGCAAAGTGACGGCTAATATTATACTCTTTAAAAACCGCCACAGTTTCTTGGCATATCAGGCAAACAGCAAATGATCAGTGTTCAGTGAAAAAATATTTAGTTGTCCACTCCTTATTGAACACTCGACATTCTCTGTCCACTTTCCTTTTCTTGGGTCCGCTCATCTTCATAGAGGGGCGGTGGGTCAAAGGGTAAAGTGCAAACATGGAGTAATAGGCCTACGCTTCACCTCAACAAAGCCAATATATCTAGAGTGCGCCATCTAGTGAGGAAACATCAGAATTGCAGGGGAAATAAAACATTAACAAGGTTAATTTATTAAATTTTTTCAAGTTTGGCGGGCCGAATCAAAACTTTTAACGGGCCGCATGTGGCCCCCGGGCCGTAGTTTGCCCATGCCTGATATAAGTGTTCTCTTTATTAATCTTTACATTGGAATTAAGTTGCTGCGAGATTAAGCTATTGTTTTGTGCACTTGTAAACATTTTTGTATTATTATTCTGAATATTTTATTTCTTTGAAGTTTTAACATTACAAATGTATTTTTTTCAAGTTGTTTATAGGTTCATAGGTTCATAGGTGTGTACTAGGCTAATAGCCCTGGAGCCTTTACAGGCCTAGCCCATAGGATTACCTTGGCATCTTGCCACCCAACCTTAGTTTCCAGTGCCTCTGTTGAGTAAAGCCACTGGAGTGATCCCTGGGGTGAATTTTCTATTTCCCATCCAATCATCAAGAATTCTCTTGAAGAGGGCCAGTGAGGTGCTCTGCTTGACATGTATGGGAAGTCTATTCCATAGAATGGGCAGTCTCTGGGTTATGAATCTGTCCCTCCAGCAAGTTCTGTTGATTGTGGTAATGATGTTGAGGTCTCTGGAGCATGTGGTGCAGAGGGATTGGGATTTCTTTACATGTAGCAGTACTAACAGAGCTGGGTCAGACATGGCTTTGTAAGTCAAGCAGAGATCACCTCTAAGTAGATGATATGAGACAGGGAATGCTTGGAGTTTTTTGAATCTGTCCATATAGGACAAATGTTTAGCCTAGGATCCTCTTTGTGAGGTACTTTTGCAGCCTCTCCAGTTGTTGCAGGTGTTTAGTGAGGTACATGCCAAATGGGGCATTGTACTCAATGACTGGCCTAATGAGGGAAGAGTAGAGGGAGACAATGACCTCTTTCTTCCTGGATGCAAAACCCTTAGTAATGAGATGTGCCACATAGAAGGACTTTCTGACCACAGTGGCAATGTGGTGGTCAAAAGAGAGGTTGCTGTCAATCTGTATTTCCAGATCTCTTATAATACCATCTGTGTTCAGTGTAATTCATGGGAACCGGGTTTTTCCCATGGTTCTAACACCAGTCATTGTTCTCAGTGAGGCCTTTCTGAAGGATGTCAACATCACTTGGGGAGTTAATAATATCTCCCAACTTGTAATCATCTGCGAACTTTGTTAGCCAAAGTCCCTTCGTGTTGTCCTGGACTTCAGAGAATTAGATAGCAAACAGAAGAGGACACAGGACTGAACACTGTGGGACTCCACTGTTGACTGGTCAGCAGTCTCACTTGGAGCCAGCTACTTTCACACTGTGGGTTCTACCTGTGAGCCATTTTGCAACCCACCTATTGATATAGGGATTGATGCCTAGCTTAGTGAGTTTTTATATGATTTCTGCATTGGGAATGGTATCAAAGGCCTTGGCCAGATCAAGGTAGGCTGTATGAACCACCTTGCCTTCATCCACAGCTCTGATGGCTGACTCAAAGAAGTTGAGCAAGTTGAGCAGGCATGATCAACCCTTCACAAAACCAAATTGTGTGGGATCCAGAGTTTGGAGATTCCCTATATCCTTATTTATTAGTCCATCATGATGCATTCCATATCTTTGCAAATCAGACTTGTCAGGCTAATGGGGCCATAGTTCCCTGGGTCTGTAGTTGCTTCTCCTTTGTGGAGAGGGATGACTGTAGCAGTGTGCCATTTGGTAGGGACAAAGCCTGAGGTGAGGCTGTGATTGAACAGGGCACACAGGTGAGGTGTCAGTTCACTCTGTAGTTCATGTAGAACACAGCCATGGATATAGTCAGGTCCCATAGAAGCTGTATTCTTGGCCTTGGACAGTGCTGTTTTAACCTGTGCATCAGTAATACTGGGTGCCTGGCAATCTACTGGTATTGTGACTGCTTCTTTTTTTTGGGGGGGGGTGGTAAAGTTGGCACTGAATCTGTCGGCCAGTATGTTGGAAATATCTGCTGGCTCAGTATAGGAGGTACCACTGTGCAGTAGCTGAGAGCAAATCTGGGTATTGCTCTGGAGATTCTTTACATAACTATTGAAGGCCTTGTGGCTGTCTTTACTATCTGCTGCAATTCTGTTTTCATAGCTAGAGTTAGAGGACTTGATGAGAGATCTCAATTTTTTGTTGAGGCTGATAAGGGAGTTTTTCCAGTCTTGGGATTTCACCTTATTCTGGATCAGTTTTCTCCTTTTGTTGTAGAGTTTGTTTATGGCAGGGGACCACCAGATTGGCTTCCTTTTTTGGAGGAGAGCTTCTTGGTTCTATTGGGCATGGCGAGATCCATGCATTTGTGTACGTGTTCGTACAGTGCATTGGTGTATGATATGGCAGTCATACAACTATTCTCCATTTGCATGGGTGCCATGAAATTAGCCACCTCTGTTTTTAGGAGCCCAAAGTTAGCTTTGGGGAAGTTTTTCATGGTGGTTACCTTTGTGTGGGGGGATGGTGGGAGAGATGTGAATTTCCAAGATGATTAGTTTGTGGTCAGATATAGCCAGGGAGGAGTTGACTATTGGTGTAGAGCAATGGTCACCCATGTTAGTAATGACTATGTCAAGGATGTTGCTACCTGTGGTGGGGGTAAGAACGAGCCGGTCCATGGCATTGGAATTAATGAATTCCAGAAACATTGGGCAAGTGTATTGGTACATGAGTAGTTTTCCCAGTTAATGGAGGGGTAGTTGAAGTTGCCAGTATGAGGTTGTTAGGTTGGACCCTAATATTCTCCAGGGTGCTTAGGAACATGGACTGTGAGTCTTGGGACATGGTTGGGGACCTATAGCAGGCTACGACCTGAATCGCTGTCTTACCCAATGTTAGCTGCACTTGAAGTATCTCAGATGTGTTATGTTGGGCTACTAGTCTGGAGGTGTGCTCATCCTTTATGAATATGGAAACACAATTGCCTTTGGAGCTTTGGTCCAAGTTCTGGGGACGAAATGTGTGGAATGAGTTATAGCCTGGTAATGCAGGGGTCCTTTCTGCTGCCTTGAACCAGGTCTCTGTTACGGCACAAATGTCAATGTTCTCCAATTTAAGGAGTGCTTTGAGTGAGTGCATTTTGAGATTTAGACTTCTAGCATTGAGCAGCATGACCCTCAGATTGCATTTATTTGTAGCTTTTACAGTGGTTATTTGGTCTTTTGAACACAGCCTAAAAAAGGCGGTGGCAAAAGCCACCAAAAATAGGGCTGGCAAGAACCTTGGTCAGTATCCAGAAGCACAGGGGTGACAGATGCAGGTCATCTCTGTAAAAGAATTGAGGTCTGTCAATCATGTCATCTTAAGCAGACAGATACTGCATCCCCTTAGAATGACACCAGAAATGTAGCCAATTGTTGAAATCAATCATTTTCTGCTTGTACTGTGGTATCATTCTCGGTGATGGTAAGATGCTGCTCAGGGCTTGGGTCATACCCGCCTGGGGTACATAATCCTACAGCTCCTCCATGTCTCTTTTCATGTAGCCCAGGGAGGTACATCTCAGGTCATTCACACCCACATATGCAATGACAGAGTCATATTTGTACCTGTTGTTGTGGGACCTGTATCAAGTCAATTTTGTTCATGCTTTTTAAATTTTTGTTTAATTAGATTACATTAAATTTTAACATTTTGTTTTTGACAAAAATGAATCCAATCATCATTTTAAAACCTCATTTCATGGATACATTCTGTTTTAATTGCAGATATTACTGTTTTTTGCAATTCATGTGTGTTTTCTCTTCTCATCAACTTAATAAAAGTAACTCCATATATAGTACCACAACAGGAATATAGATGTTTACACAACTTGCCCTTCAGGCAGAAAAAAATAGGGTTTGGGGCTCTCAGTTAAAGAGCTTTTCAGTTGTAACACCACTAAATTTTCTATACAAGCAGCTTGAAATTAAAAAGGAACAGCAGAAAAGTAATTTTACTAGATTAATTTTTACAAAAAAAAAAAAGTATTTTTAGGTAGGGTTTACGTGGGCAATCAGCATTGATGTACTAAAATATTTTCAGGATAAATGGAAAACAGATATAATTAGTGAATGTGAAGTATATATATTTTTCTAGTTTGTTAGTAAAGAGGAAAAAATATTTTAAAGCCCATTGTATTTGCTGTTTGAGGAACACTCAGAATCAGAGACTATTTAACTGTACTGAACAAAAACCTTATGAGATTGTGATACACCTACATATTATTTCTATTTTCCTTCTGAGTAAGGTAAGAAGTTTAATTAACCAAGTCTAACAACCAGGATTTAACTAGATTTTTTGTAAGTTAATCCAAGTTCAGATTAGTGTGTGTAAGACCCCCATTCAAGTCATAGCTAGTTATAGATCCCCCTCCATGGATCATGATGCACATGAGACCTACCTGACCAAACTGGAGTCAAACCAAATATTGGCAAACACTCTGGTCATGGGAGATTTTAATTATTTCACTATCAACTGGGAAACCTACTCTAGCCCTAACTTACTAGCACAAAAGTTCCTTGACTTTGTTAACTCAAATGTTCTGGAACAAATTGTTCAAAACCCAACAAGTGGAACAAACATACTAAATCTTGTCCTCACTAACATGACAAACAGATGCACTACTGCAATTGTTGGACCCTCATTAGTTAAATCTGACCACATATTAGGCACATTTGAACTGACACCAACACCAGAACTTACAAAGGGTGAAGTCAGACTAAAATATTTCACCAAAACAAACTATACCCTCCTAGGGGTTGCTGTCTAAGAAAAATAAGGCAAGGCCTCAACAATAGAAAAGCACCTTCCTCAGACTCAACGGGTAAATAAGACAACATGTCAAATCTTCTAATGTTAACTTTTAGAAAGGTTTAGCAATCACAGCCAAAGATAATCATAAGGCCTTTTACAGCTACGTATGTAGCCTAAAAGGTAGGACCCAAGCATGTGTCAAACTAGTAACTAATAGTATCACACACACTAATCCTGCAGAGATAGGAAACCTGCTAGCCGACATTGCTAGCTGACAGATTTGGGGAAAATTGCACTCCTTTATCCCCTCCACACTTATCACAAACCTTGCCCACAACCCCCCCTACCCTACACATCTGAAGAGCAAGTCATTAAAGCCTTGTCTAAGGCAAAATAACCCAGCCTCTATGGAACCAGATGCCATCCCAGGCTGTCTTTTAAACAAACTAAAACATGAACTAGCATCACCATTAAGTACCCTATTCAATCACAGTCTAACCACTGGCTTTGTTCCTGCAAAATGGAGAACAGCAACAGTCATTCCCCTCCACAAATGTGGCTTAGTAACAGACCCAGGGAGTTATAGACCCATAACTCTGACCAGCCTCAGCTCTAAAGCCATGGAACATATCATGGACCATATAAATAAAGACATAGGCTACCTCCAAACCCTGGATCCAACACAATTCGGCTTCATCAAGGGCTGACCCTGTCTGTTAAGCCTGGTGGATTTCTTCAAAAATATGACCAAAGCCATTGACAAGGGCAAATCTGTGCACACAGCATACCTTGACTTGGCAAAGGCCTTTGACACAATCCCACACTCAGGCATTACCAATAAACTTAGCAAACTGAATGTAAACCCCTTTGTTGTAAGACGGGTTGCCAACTAGCTAACAAAACCAGTCACACAGTATCAAAGTGGGTGATTCCACATCAACCAGCAGACCTGTTACCATTGGGGTGCCACAAGGTTCAGTGCTGGCCCCCCTACTGTTTGGTATATACTTCTCAGAAATTCAAGCCAAAACTAAGGGGCTGTGGCTGACCAGGTTTGTGACTACAATTTGGGTGCAATTACTGAATCCACAAATGATGTCAATATACTTCAGGAGGGTCTTACACAGACCAACAACTGGTGTCTTATAAATGGGTCTCAAACTAAATGCAAAGAAATGCATCATCATTTCCTTCAGTAAAGAGTATATCCCTTCACACTACCAAATTAACAGCAATAACCTACGCACCTATGAAGTGGTAAGAGATCTGAGATCAGAAGTAGACTACGACCTTAACCTTGACCACCATGGGTCTACTGTAGTAAGGAAGGCTTTTTACACAGCACATTTGATTGGCAAAGGCATCACCTCTACAGCAAAGGAGGTTATAACCCCTCTATAATCATCACTAATCAGGCCTATAATTGAGAATAACACACCTTTCGGCATGTACCATACAAAGCACTTGCAGCAACTGGAGAGACCTCAGAGGTTTCTAACTAAAAAGATCAAGGGACTCCAGCTTGTGCCTTACACAGACCGACTAAAGTCCCTGTCACTATACTCAGTATTGTATATACTTCTTAGTGGAAACTTATGCCTAGCTTACAGAACAATCTCTGGCCCAAACCTAATGAATTTGCTGCACATCTGCAATTTAAATGGGACTAGAGCTACCCATTCTAGGGACCTAAATATGGTCTGTGACTTGAATAGGATGTGCTGGATGGACAGATTTGTCTCCCAGTGTCTGCGGCATCTTTGGAATAGGCTGCCAATTTATGTGAAGCAGACCACCTCTATAACAATGTTCAGAACGAACCTGGACAAGTGGATGGGGCACCATAAATTGTTACTGGGGATAGCACCCACAAGTGGGGACAGCACCCACAACCCTCCTCGACATGAGCAGTCATTACTAAATACAATCCTAGGTATTGACTAGAGTATCTATTGGGATGAAATGGCTAGGCTTGAAATGACCTCTGGGTCAATAGCCTAGTAAACATCTATGATCCTATGATAAGTGCCATGAAAGGGAAGCAATTATAATTAGCTGGATACTGAAGGTGGGCTTGTTATATTATTTTTGAAACATTTTGAAAGTAGCTGGTATAGTGAATTTGCAGAATCTCATCTACCTGGTATTAGCACTTGGGTACAGAAACTCATATTTAACTATACATCTAGGAGGCATGCAGCTTCTAAAGAAAATTTGTCTGGATATGACTGCAATCTGAGAAACCTTGTCACTTGGCTTTTTTGTTTCTATTGTGAGTCAGTTTGCTATTTAACTCAGAGATGAGCATTAGAGGATCATTTCACTCCATCTTACTGATTTCTTCTTTTAAAATTGTAGTGTCCTATTCTAGTTTTTCACTGTTTTATTCATTTTATGTATATTATGTATCTATTAACTGGGCAAACCACTGAGCACAACTGCCTATTTTTATGGGTGTCAGTACTACTAGTCTGGTTATGTGGCTTGTTCAGGATCACACAATATGCAAGTGAAGAGAGACATAACCAAACTCACGTTTGAGGAATCAGAATCATTAACAACACATAACCTCAACAGGAAGTGCTATACTTCCCAATTTCGTAGCCTACACCTGGTCAAGTATATAGTTGGGGAGGTTTAAACTCACTGATTATAATGTCCTGATGCTGCACTCCCTGAGATCTCTTTTGCACAGACTGTCATTGCTGATGTAACTTCTAATTTGAATACCAACATTGACTCAGTATGTATAAAATGTTCACTTTTCTGTATTGTTGTGACACCGTGGAGTTTGCAAATGCACACAGACTTATATTCATAGATTCCTAAAGAGTTAAAAGGAATGTAGTTCAGTAGGCCATTGAGGAGCCAAGCCCAGTTTTCGCAGACCACTGTCTAGCTGGGTGATCAGCTCCGAGTCAGACACTAAGCGATCAAATCCAGAACTACAGAAGGCAGCTCATTAACAGCTTACTGCCAGACCCTTAACAACATCACATTTAGCTTTGAAAGAAAATGAAATAGTTGTAAAATGGTACAGCTCAGATCCTTCCAGTTTTCCATTGTTTTTCTTTTTTTCAGGAGTTTATCTTTGGTGCATTCTTTGCAGTGATGTAGTGGTTTGTTACAACTCTGTCTTTGCCTTTCAAGGACAGGAAGTTTAGGTCTGGAAAGTAATAAATAGCCAATGTGAGTTTATTTACTTTGATATGGTTTCTGTATTTATTATTTGGAAATATATACCTGGAGCATACTGCATGAAGGGCTACATATGCTTGGAGAATCTAATACTACAAATAACTAGCCATAATATTAAAATAGCTCAGTAGATGCATTACTCTACACCATCCACAATTATGCAATAAGCTTCCGTTTACATTTAGAAGTCAATCCTTATTTTTTCCAGAAATAATCAGGAAAAGAAAATATCACATGAGGGTATTGCAATCAAACTTCTTGAAGACCTGTGTGTCATAAGCTTGACAAGTACATCTATGAACTGATATCACATCATTACTACAATGTTTATTATAATGTATTAGAGCAAAGGTCTAAACATATACAGTGATGATCTGATGATTACATTGTCAATATTTCTGTAGAAGGATACGCATGTGTTATGCAGGAGTTGATTCCATAGTACTGGGTATATCTAGTGCAGTAAGGTGAAAGTAAAATCTCTATTTGAAAGTTGAACAATGCAGCATAACATAATGTAGGAATGCAACTTGTAACTCATTTTAATGTCCTCTTGATACTCCTTTCTTTTTTTCTTAATTCCTATCTGTATGTCTTTCTTCACCAGCTCAGTTTTCTTCTTAACGTTAACAACATATTATTTTCAAATAAAAAAGAAGAATGTGCTTTAAAACAGTGATTTTCAGAATAGGACACCAAATTTCAATATTTAAAGCTGCATTCACAGTTTTTCTGCTGGCATCATAGGGCTTAAAGATATCATAGAAGCATGTATTCATGTCAAGAACAAGAGATCAAGAAATAAACATATATATGCTTGGCCAAACCACTCATACTGGGCCACCAGAAGAACAACGTAAAGCTCACGCTTGTTTATTCCACACAAAATACTATCTTGTAGGGTCAGTGTTAATGGAAGAAACTGAAGCTTTTCTTTTTACATATGAGGAATATCACTCATTCCAGATAGTCCTTTGAGAGAGAGCAAACAGCTGCCTCAATAACTTCAGAGGAGACTCACAGCTTTCGTTGTCCACCATTTTCCTCAATATTGCAATAGAAGATGATGAAAAGCTGTTTCTTCTGCTTCCAAAAAAGAGACCAACATTGCAGGAGAGAACAACTGATTTTACATCAGTATGCAGGCTGTGAACAAGAATGAGTATGAATCTCTAATGACTGGCATTACCAACTTACTATAATCCTCAGTGATTTACCAGAAAATAAAAGTAACTTACGAGGGGCTGTGCAAAAATGCAAGGCAAAATGAGGGATGTTCTGTGAAACTATGCACAACTGAGAGGTATACCTTATGACATTTATGACAGGGCACTTTATGCACAGGACAGGAAAAGGCACTCCTACAAAATTACAGAATTATGTAGTCAGGCCAAAAAAAAGTGAGTAGCATTAACATCACATCGTCTTCCTTGCCAAATTCATTAACAGCTGCAGGAGAGCAGGTTATGTTGTATTCATTAAATGGCTCTATATGACATGAAGCACCATCAAACAAAGAGAAATGGCAGAATGTGCTAATTAAAACATAAAGAGCTGAAGTACATGCTAATTAACCAATTCAATATGGAAAATCTATTCAGGCTTTTGTTCTGTACTCCAGAACTCTTTGGTTTACAGCATGATTACACTTAGAAAAAAACATGTTAGGTGATTCTGCTGTTATTGTAATGTTATATGTACAACAGGCTTTAAATCAAGGTGCCACTGCTGCTGCCAAACCTTGGACAAGAAGAAGGGTGTTTAGACCCTATTTGACTTATCATGGACTGCATAATACAGAAATTGCTGAGAAATACAAGGTGGACAGGGAAATACAGCAGGTAATATGCAACATCTGCTGATCCTATGTCATTTTTAGGGAAATCATGGAGAACCCAGCCCATTAAAAACAGAAGTTTGTATATCATTGTGTATACTACCTACTGCTACTTTCCAGAGACCCATACGAGTTATATTAGGTGTGTCACAGGCATCAACCTCTAGAATATTACATCAGTTTCTAAATGCAATGCTACTACATGCAAGGGAACATGTCTGTTTCCCACACACCCCACAGGAGAGAGCAAGAAGTTGTACAAGGAAGGAGGCACATCAGCAGGAAAGGTTTCTGCTCTATAAACTGTCAGGTTGTCTACAATGCCCAAGAAATCATCTGCAGTGTTCATGTAGGTAACCAGGCAGTTTCCATGACTCTCACATATGGCACACTTGTGA
The DNA here is from genome assembly GCF_019279795.1 of Protopterus annectens. Taxonomy (NCBI): domain Eukaryota; kingdom Metazoa; phylum Chordata; order Ceratodontiformes; family Protopteridae; genus Protopterus; species Protopterus annectens. The sequence continues at coordinate 1,147,486,659 of NC_056732.1, read as the reverse complement.
TCTTTACACCAGGCTTGCAAGCAGCAACATTCCTCAAGGACATCTAGTGGAAGTGCAGGTTATACACCTGAGCCCTGGCTTGTGTCACCAATGAGAAATCCACACAACCCCACTGAGTAAGGAGACAATGAGGCCCACGCTCACACTAGTATACAAACAAGAAAACAAAGCAAATTCCAACCTAGAAATGGGAGGGTCAAAGTAAAACTTTGAATAATGCAAGTTAAAAACTTTTGTATTTAGCTTCATCAGGCATAAATAGTCACAATACAACCACATTTAAATATCCTAACAAAGTCACATAATGTGTAGTTCATTAAAATCAATTGATAATCATAAATTAAAATCACATGATCTTTCTTAAACTTAAAACAATATATTCTGCCTAATATGAGATTCAGTACTTCTCAATTATGTCAGTTTACCTTATTATACAGATCTTTTAAAACAGGTTTAATTGAGACGGTTCAATTTAGGCCAGGAGCAATATGTGCTTTAAAGCACAAAATCCATTTGAGCTCAACATTCTTGATCATATTAACTAAATCACCACCTCTTAAACATTCATAGTCTGCAGAATCAAAATTTTAAAGAATGTGAGCTATCAGTTCCACTGATATGTTTATAAAGTAGATAATGACAAAGAAGGAAAAACTACACTTAGTCCCAAGTAATGTTGTAAGCACTTTTGTTTATATAAAATCAGCAAACTTCTTCAGACCATTTATAAAGTATGTTAGTGCAAACCCTATGATTTATTTCAGTTAGATGACTGACAGAGGCTCAGTTAATTAATCAATGGGGCGGCAAAAGCCAACACACTCTGGCGAGGCTTAAAAATGCCCTCGGGCAGATAGCCTAGTACCTACCTATGAACCTATGACTGCTAATCCTTTCATTTAGCTTACAATTCATCTTGCTAATCTAGTAGGCATCACATGCTGTACACTTAGCTAAATGACTAAGTTTTTAGTATCACAGGATCCATAGGCATGTAAATTAAAAACACTACCATACACAGGATGTCCAATAGATTTCTGTGTTTAAATATACAAACAACACATACATTTATATGTGCCCATTTTATTAATCTTAACATTATTTAATATCTTAGTTTGTTCTTTTTAACATAGTTTGTTTTCTACACTATGACATCTTCTGTATCCAAAAGCAGGAAGACTATCTAATGCGTTTTTAAGTTCTGGTATCTGTGATACTATCGGACAATATTTTCCAATGATATTCTTAATAGCATTGGTGTTTCTATTAAAAGTGAGCATACATCTACATTTATTCAATGTAGGGTTAGCTTTTGTAGAAAACTAATGTCAGAAGAAATAGCTCTAGTCTCTGTGTCTCTACTATTTATGACTGTCTTTTTATAGAATTCACTTTGCATTGATCATAACCCTTCTGCACAAAATCATCAACTAATTTATTCATTTGTGTCTGCATATTCATATCAAGTGTATTTCATCTAGCTACACACATCATTTGGTACTACATTGTTAAATATAAACACAGGATGCATGCTTGTCCTATGTAGGTACAGTAAACTCAAAGTTAACTGGCACCCATGGAGATTGGTAGATGCCGGATAATTGTAGTTTCTTGTTGCTTCAGAGTTACTATTACAAATAGGCCTGGCTAATACTGTACTCTATACTATTTGTTTGGTTTGACCTGTTCTTAGGTTGGGAAAGAGGGAATGTATTCCTATCTTGCTTTTTAAAACTCTAAAACTCTAAAAACGTAAGGTATGTTTCTGTGGGGGGGGGGGGGGCAGAAAGTCCAACACATGCAAATTGTACAGTATTTCTTCGATTTTTTTTCTGGTTGCTTGAGTTCTGGTTAAATGAGCGTTTACTGCCTATGTATTATGTTTTACATTTTTCTTATATAAGGTAGTATTCAGATCACCTCATTCATTCACAAAGAATAATATCCAAAAAAGTCAACTTGTGTTTCTCGAACATTTTTCTTAAATTTTAAAAAATCTGTAGTTCCATGAATATTAGTTAAGAATTCATCAAGTGTTAGAAGATCATCCTTCCATATCAAAAACAAACCATCAACGAACCTTTCATAAAAAAGAATTCAGGAATGCAGATGCTGACTGGACTGTTAAAATCAGAAGCATGTCATATAATCTGTGTACGTGACATGACTGCTGATATTAGAAATTCACCTTACTCTCTGGTTCCCTTTCCTCGTTTTCAGTTATGAGTTAAGAAGTTTACTTGAGACTTGGATTTCATTTATTTAGTGTGAGAGAGAGAGAGAGAGAGATCTAGATGAACATGGGTCTGAATATAATTTTTTTTTTTGCAAACTCAATTAAGTTGAGTGAGTGCCTAAGAAACCAAGGAAGGCTATTTTAAAATTAACCCACATTCCCCAAAACAAGACTAGGAAAAAAAACACAGTGAATTTGTCAGTCAGTTCTCAGTTGAAACTTTTTTTTTTCCTGGCAGGGTCAACCAGATACATTTTGCATTTTTCCTGGCAGGGTCAACTAGATACTTTCTGCATTTTTTCCTGGCAGGGTCAACCAGATACTTTTTAAATGATTGCATTTAACTGTGTCTATTGGTGCAGATGCTAGAATGGATTACAAATTTTCTTTCTGATATCCTTAGTCTGGAGGCTGGCAGGGTCAACCAGATAGTAGAAGAGCTTAGGTAGCAGTGTTTTTATTGATGAATTTGTGCAGTGAACTGGCTGTTTTGGGGGGCTGCTTGTGATGTTTTTCTAATAATATCCTGGCAGGGTCAACCAGATATTTTGTAGACAATGTGTTTTGGGAACTGTTGATGGCTTTCTTTTTTTAATATAATACTCTGGCAGAGTCAATCAGATACTTGTAGCTGGTCTGTGTTTCTCGAACCCTGCAGGGTTAACAGAAACTATGGAGGCAGTGCACTTTGTAGGCTGCTTGTGGATGTCTTTTTCCTAATATTTATTTTATTTTATTTATTTTACATTTGTTAAACGGGGGTGTCTGACTGAGCTGAAAAGGCCCTTTTTCAGCAGAGGCCCAGGGAGAAAAGCTCCACATAGAAAAATTACAGATACATTTAGTTATTTAGACATGATCAGTATACACACAAATTACAAAATACATGTTTTTATAGTGGTATGCAGCACATCAACAGTTAAAGTGGACAGAACAAACAACAAAATATTAATTTAAAAATATAGGTAATTAATAGATTTGTGGTGTACAGCTGAAATTTGGAACATAGGTAGAATGCATACATAGTACACAGGTACAGCACATACATTGTAGATTAGCCAGTGTTTGTGAGTAAGATTGAAAACTATTTTCAAGTACTCTAGGTTTAGTATGTGTACCTTATCCACTTTCACTAGTCTGGGGAGCAATCATGGCACTGCCAACTTTGCTTGAGATGTTGCTTGATGAGGCCTTTAAAGGAGGCTTTGGACAATATGTTTTGAATGCTAGTGGGGAAAGAGTTCCATTTTTCAGCCACTGAACTACTATATAGTGCATCTCCAAAGCTATTGTAGCTGTTGATGACTTCTAGTAGTAGTTTGCTTGATGATCTAAGAGGCCTTTTGGCTGAGTGATGTACTAGGTTTTGTGGAGGTAATAGATCAAATGACAGAGGCAGGGCTGATTGTAGCCTAGGAGGTTGGGTAGTTCAAGCTAGTGGAGCTGTCTCAAAGCAGTGCAGTGATGAGATCTATATGAGCAATTTGCAGCAAAGTGGGCAATTCTGTTATAGCAGGCTTCCATTTTGCTTAGTTCAGTTTTGTTGAGATTAGTCAGAATGGGAGATACATAGAGTAGGGTGGATAGAAGTTGGGAGTGAGCAATGATTGATCTTGTGTTGTTGGTTAGAAATGGTTTGATACGGTAGAGTGATCCCAGTTTGGCATGTACTTTTTTAATAGTTAAGTTGAGATGACTATCAAATTTTAGGTGGGAGTCTATGGTTATTCCCAATAGCTTAGCCTGTGCCACTTCAGTGATTGGAGTAGCATTTGTTGAGTAGATAGTGAATTGACTGTTATCAGTGTTTTTGTTAGAACTGGATATAATCATAAGCTGAGTTTTCTTTGGATTGAGGATAAGTTTGGCTTTGGTAAGGTAGTTTTCAATGTCAGAGAATTCTAGTTAATATAATTAATATAATTAATATCCTGGCAGAGGTCAAACAGATACTAGGTATGCAGTGTGTTCTGGTTATGCAGTGTGTTTTGGGGGCTGTTTGTGGATGACGTGTGTTTTTTTAACCTAGTATCTTTTTTCAGGGTGAGTCAAGATGCACGAGGGCAGTTTGTCAATGTTTTGTTTTTGAAACAAACTCTACTCTTGCATGAGTAAAGTCTGTATGGGTGAACTGAAATAAGATCACATGCATGTTCTTGGCTATGTGATGTGAAATAAATACAGTAATGAAACCATGGTCTTCTCATTTCTTTATTTTAAATCTTGTAGGCTCAAAGCAGATTCTGTGGGTATACAATTGCTATGGGGGCTATGTCTAAGTGCAAATGGAATGACTGGCCTTTACTGTTGTAGTTCTACTTCTGCTTTGCAAGAGTAATGTGCATTTGAATGAAGTATGATTGACCACTAGGTGTGGGTATTGGTTATGTGAAAAAAAATATTTACATTAATATTTTTTCTTCTTTTAAACTTGCAAGATCAAATCAGATACTGTGGGTATGGTAGAAAGTGGGAGTTGAAGGGTAGGAAATGGGGGTTGAGGCTATGTGAGAATGAAACAATTGTCCCTGCTGTGTATTGTTGTAAATCCAGGTTTGCAAAACTGAAATAGTTTTCTGTCTGTACTTTCAGATGAACTTAATCTAATTAGGAAATGTATGAGTAATTCTTAATTTACAGTATTTCATATCTGTGCATGTATATACTGAATGTCTGTTTAAAAATGTTTGTAATGTAGTGGAGTTTTTCTCCCTAGACATACGCTGAAAAGCTGTTTTTTTTTTTACTAAAGCTGGTTGTATAAACCCAGGTAAATAAAAAGTAAAACAAATAAATAAAATTAAATCTGTGCTTGGATTGCATGCACAAGCTGTGACTAATGTTCTGTCAAAAAATGAAAGTAATGCAAGTACACAACCCAGCTGTTACTATTATTTATACTTTAATCCTGTCAGGGTAAAAGCAGCTACTTTAGTTATGTAATGGAGGGAAGCATTTGTGAATGAAATGAGTTGACTGGCTCTGCTGTTTACTGTTGTAATTGTGGCTTTGGAAGATTAACAAGTATTTGGGTAAAGCCAGCTGTCATACAAACCTGTGACTACTGTTTCTGTGCAACAAAGTAAATGAGTACAACCATTGCTATTTTCATTTCAATCCTGGCAGGGTCAAAGCAGATACTTTAGGTTGGCAATTGATATGATGGTTGTGGATGAAATGTTTCGCACTGTAGCTTTGGTGTAATCATTCTGGCGTTGCAGGACTAAAGTGTATTTGGGTGAAACAAGGTGGAATGCAAACTCTGACTATTTGCATGCATCAGTACATTAATTAAAACATTATTGTTAATGCTGGCAAGGTCAAACCACCTACTTTAGGTAGGTAACAGACATGGGGGAGGGGATGTTTGTAAGTGACTCTTCCTGCTATTTACTCTTGTAATTCTGCATTTGAAAGACTACTGTGCATTTGGGTGGAGTAATGTACTTGGCATCTTCTTGTTTCACTCTTTTAACTCTCTAGGTTCAAATCAGGTACTTTGGGTAGGCAAATGGGAAGGGAGGGCTATGCCAATGTGAGAATGGGCATACAAGCTGTGATTAAGTTCTCTGTGCAACAAAATTAAACTAATACAAATCTATTATTATTTTAATCTTGGAAGGTTCAAAGCAGAAACTGTAGTGGGCAATTATTCTTTTAATTCTGGCTTTGCAGGACTAATGTGTATTTGGGAGAAAAAAGATGGGATGCAAGGTGTGACAGTGTCTACATAACAAATATATTAACAAAAACATTATTATTACTTTTTTTTAATCCTGGCAAGGCTAAGTCAGATATTTTAGGTAAGTCTTGGGCATAGGGGCTATTAATGAAAGGAGAACTGTATGTGAAGCTTTATTTAAAATGTAAATAGGAGTGGCACTTAATCATTTCTGTAATATGTTTAATTCAGGCTTACCACCATCACAACACCAGAATGAGTGAGCAGACTATTACAGTGGCCTGTCTAAAATCTTTTTATATTAAAGACTTGACTTTTGATGAGAAGTTAAGAATCAAGAGGACCGGAAGACCCATATCTGATCTCAAGATGGAGTCTCAAGGTAAAAGTAGGTCAAAAACAACATACACACATAGCGTCAGCAGCTCAATCTATGACAATAATGCCTGGATCTGTAGCTGTGAGGAAACAAACAGTTTGCACTGCTTCCCTTGCTTATTGTTTGATGGAGAGGATAACTGGACATCAAAGGGTGTGAATGTCCTGAAGAGAATGGTAGAAAAGTCTAGAAAACATAAGCAGTCTGCTAAACATTTTGACAACTGAAAGAGTCTAGCATTGTTGGGAACTGTGGATATTATATCTCAGTTAAGTACTGGATTCCACTTATCAGTGGAAAGACACAAGAAAGTAGAAGAAAACTGGCATGCTATATCACTTATAATTGAATGCATCAAGCTGTGCACTGAATAAGAAGTAGTTTTGAAAGGCCATGATGAATCTGAAGACTCACTGAGTGCAGGAATGTTCTGTAGACTGGTAGACTTCACCTGCAAAATTGATCGGAAGTTGGCCGAACACATAAAAAACTTAACTGTATTTTTAAAAGGAACCTCAAAAACAGTTCAAAATTAACTCCTAGACTGAATGCTAACAATATGCAGAGAAGAAACTAAAAAAAAGCATTCATACTGCAAAATTTATAGCACTAATCACAGATGAAGAACCACTGATGTTGCAGGGCTGTGGCAAATTGCTATTATGTTCCGCAATGTTGTCAATGGCCAGGTGCAGACGTTTCTGGAGATATTTATACCACCTGGACAGACTGCAGAGCATATTGCTTGTGTGTGTGATAAGTTAATGGTTGAAGGAATTGGGAAACCTGCAAGAAAAAAGTGGTTGCTCAGATTTATGATGATGGATTTGTAATAAATTGAGTTCAGCATGGGGTCCAAGTCATCATAAGACAGGAATTTAAATATGCTTATTATGTACACTGCTATGCCCACCAACTTAATGTGGTAATGCAAAGAGCCACATTATATAATACTGAAGCAAGGACATTTTTTTTTTTACTCTTGGTGGAATTCCAGCCATTTTCTCATGTTCAGATTAAAGACAAGCCACACTGGACAGTATAGCACAATGAATCTTTTACTATAGTCCAAATCCACATCTACCGAACACACTTTAACGAAAGAGCTTTTAACTGAAAAGTGCTTTCGCAAAAGTCCATAACATAAACAAAAAAATAAATAAATAAATAAAAAATAAAAAAAAACACAAAACTAACATTTATGCAGGGGGCAAGCCCCCCTGCACCCCCCATGTGGGAGACTGTGCCCCCCACCCCCCCCTACTTTTATATTCTCACTCCAAGATCACACTACAGTGGGGAAAAATGAATATTCCCTTATCCACACTGTACTCCAATTTCTGCAACAGCCATTCCCTGCTGATTTCCCCTATCTTTTTATCATACTTTTGCAGAAGTGCTTTTTCGGTGAAAAGCACTTTCGCGAATATATGATCGTCAGTTTCACTTTTGGTGAAATTGCCATTCGTGCATAAGTATGGATCCCAGCACAATGTATGTTTACTACATTATATGTTGTCATAATAGTTTCATGCAGTCAAGACCAACCACTTTTTAACTGTTTAGAGGCATTCGTGCCATGAATACTTGGAACATGGTGGAATTGTAATATCTGTACTGTAAATGCAGTGTATGAAAACTTGGACTTACCATCATGCTGTCAGACTGTTTTTATTATTTGCTCAAGTGTCCTACATCTGCTTCAGCAACTGTAGAGGAAGCAAATGTGCTAATTTGAACACTTGAAGATGAATAATTTAAGTTTTGGCTGACTGTTTTCTATCCCTTAATGCCCTGTGTTTAGGCAACTTCAATGTTGTATGACAGATGCAACCAAAGTTGAAAAGGGTGTACACATATTTTTGAATGCAATTGACAGTGTCAGGTCAGATATTGACAGTATTACAGTACAGTACCTGTAGACAGAGTACATCCTGGCAAGATGTGGGATAGGATCATCAAGATCATAACCACTGAATCAGACATTGTCTATTGGTGCAAATGAAGTGTGTGATGTCATAAAGTTCTAAGCAACATCACAATTTGAACAATTTTGGCATTTTCAATCCTCTGAGCTGCTACTGCCAGGAAACTTCAGCATACAAAAAAGAGTTTCCAGAAAATCTCTTCACAGCAACAATAGAAAACTATCCATTCCTGTTGAGGGGACAACTTAGAATGGAACCTGGAGTAGTGTATTGCCATGACGACTTTGCAGCAAGTGGTAGTGCAGACATGATGTTAAAATTCTTGGTGGCCAACTCATTAACCAGTGTTGATTATACCCACCACACCAATGTCAACCGCTGAGGCAGAAATGTGTTTCTCAACACTGAAAAGAATTAAAATGTTTCTTTGTAGTAGTATGGGGCAGGAAAGTATGAATGCAATGATTTCCATAAGAAAAGAGTTAACGTGGAGTATAACAAACTTCAACCAAAGAGTTATTGATTTGTATGCACAAAATAAAGAGAGATGAATGGACTTTATCTACAAGTGTAAAACATAAGCAGTACCCAGAGGAACACAACAGAGGCTTTTATTTGATACTGTACTACAAGCACTTATTTGGTACCAAATACTGCATTTGCTTGGGAAACTTGAAATGGTCCCTTTTGTGTGTCCAGAAAAAAGGGAAGAAAAATCAAGTCCAGTATGACCTGATGTGTTCCAGATCAGAGCACAACTACTCTTTGGGTGCAAAAACAGAGGTAAAAGTACTGCTTGCAGCATACTGCATAGGAAAGTCTTCAAATCAACCTACAAATGCATGTAGCAATGTGCTTTGCCTTCCAGCTTTGGTAACCATAATAGCAAATTGTATTGACTTTGAGATCATCTTACTGCCTCTCAGAATCACTGGCAAATTAGGCATTGGAGTGAACTTGAATTGTAAATAATGCATTAAGATAGTATAGTGAAATCTCCATATCTCCTTACTTTTCATTTGGCATTGTACAAAATGGAGACTACTTCATACAGGACAATGTATGTTTACTAAATCATATGTAGTCATAGTAGTTTTATGTAGTCAACACCAACCACTTTTTTACTTTTAGTTCTGAAATGTGCTTTAGTCTAGTACTGTTGGTAGACTGTTCAGCAAGTCCAATAGTGACTGAGCAATTATTTTTTGTAAAATGGTAAGCATTGTCAGAGTTTATCACACTGTAATACAGCTCTGCCCTTTTCTTGCTGGCACCACCTCTGTCTAGTTGGCCCCAACCCATTCAGCGTCTCCTGCAGTCCGTCTTTGATTTAAAGTTGCCAGTTTCCACTGCCAAGAAGCAAGGCTAAAGTACTTAATACTTCCACTGCTGTAATGACGATACTAAGTGAAATACAATGTGGTTTTAACAGTTATAGAATAGAAGAAATCATATGCAAATGAGAAGGAACAAGAAATGAACAAGTTTTATTCTGCAATACATATTGATAAGTGCAAGCATGTGAATAAGCAAACATTAGTTATCCACTGTGTACAGCAGACATATATGCAACACTAAGTCACAAAGACATGTGAAATGGGAAGTGTACAGTCAGCATCATTTGCACAGGGTGAGTGGTGGGTGGTAGGAGGGCAAGGCTGACAGCAAAGTGCAAGAAACAAATGTATCTATCAGAGTAAATAGTACTCAGGGCTAGTAATAACAAATGTATAGCACTCAACAGTACTGTTTAGATAAATTGGATGTATATGAGATGGTATGAGCAAGTGATTTTTTTTCAATATGTGTGTTTCTGCATGAACACAATCAAGCACTGTGCTAGCACTATGCTCTGGCCCCTCAGGCAGGTGTAAGCATGGTAGAGTAGTTAGTTCAGAATCATCACCATGACCAGGAGAATCACCTCTGACAGGAGTTGCACTGCTACGTCTATGGCCCTGGCTACAAGTCAGTGTGCTACCTGAATGTGAGCAATGTCTGCTGTATGAGCTCTCCTCACAATTACACCCAGAACTATGACACTGTGACCTACCATATCCAGATGTGAACACCACAATCACTGATGGAGCAGTGGGTGCATTGTAAGTACAGGAGAGGGATCTTGCACTGCAATGACTGCTAGCACCAGAAGATGTAGTGGCTCTCCAGCCTTCTGGATGCCCACTGTCCCCAAAAGATGTTCCATCACAGATACTGCCTGATCCAGTGTGTCATTTAGCCTGTCCAAAAAGCTGCCCAAATGAATCAGAAAGTTACTGACATTGGAATGCATGATGTTTAGTAGTCACAATATTTCTTCTGAGTCCCTGTTGGAAAGTGCCTGTGCCTCTGCTATGGCACTATACATATGTCTGGCAGCACCTAATGACACACCAGCATCACGAGGAGGGTGGACAGCAGTCTTCCTCTGATCACACCTACCAACCATCCTGCATGGCAACATCTCCTCATGATGGGTACAGGGTGAAGCAATCAGCTCTGCAACTGGATTAATAAACCTACCCTGATCAATGGTGTCACCTTCAACCTGTTCTATATCACAGGACTCCATGTCATGGGTATGCATACACATAGTGACTGTGTCAAAAATATGGGCATGGGATGTGGGAGCCACAACCTCAGTATCAGAGTGACCCTCTCCACCTCCAGACTGTCCCTGTTCATTTACACCATCATCATCAGAGGCAAGTGATGCTCTAACATCAGGTGGTAGGAGTTCCACAGTGCGACTGTCAAGATTGCGTATGATAAACAAGCAATAAACATAAAAATGAAAAACTGAAAGATAAAGAATACAATCGATCACATATTTTCCTTGTATGAGGTTTATGTTAAACTCTCACAGATGCTAAAACAACAGAAATTTTTATCTCATGTAGACCTGAATCTACCTTTTAGACAGTAATATGAATAACCAAATGTGTGCTTGCCATGTGCAGGTGGACTGTCAGTCTGCAATCCAGATATGCCTTTATGTGAGGAAGGGGAAAGAAAAGAAGGATGATAAGTATCACACTGCAAATGAAAGTAGAAGAAGTAGAAGAAAAAGAATAGATCAATCCACTTCAAATGTACAGAATAAAAATATTCTCATACAAAAATATAGTGAACAGTTGGATTCCCCCCCCCCCCTCCAAAACCCCATCTTGTATCTCTCCATGATTGCATCATCTGACTCATAGTTATCACTGGCTCTATATAAATATATATATATATATATATATATATATATATATATATATATATATATATATATTAGACATCTAAGAAGTATGCTTATAAAGATATAACAGTGATACTTTGATTTTGTATACCAGGAAGGCTACTTGTGACACTCTGCATCTGTCATCCACATCTGCACAAATGTCAAGGATTCTGCTGAGCTATCTGGATCTCTGACAGTGGACAGGAACTCCTCTGTTTCAGGTAGTGGTGATTCAGTAGCAGGATCCCTTCCTTCATAGCCACTTGTTCCTGGGCAACTTCAGCCATCCTACAGTGGGCAGAGGTTATGACATCACTTTCTCAGTGTTGTATATAGGAGTAAGTTCTCCTATGCCCTCCAACAACATTAATGTCATTGACCACCTGCTGTCATATCCTGTCTCGAGATAGCTGGTCGCCTCTACCTCTACCTAATAGAAAACCTCCATGATGATGTAAGGCCTGGATAATGACCTATTTTTCTGCATCACTGTATGAGCTTGTGGGGTACAGATTTATTCTTGGGTGCCATATCCCTGTATAACATGAAAAAGAAAACAACATATAATATTATATATAATACACAGACAGGATGGCTGTAAACTCAGATATGTGTGAATGAATGCATGCATCCAACATGTACACAACAATTTAAAAGTTAATGATCTCTAAGACTACACATAACTTAGGACAGCCCCCCACCCCCCAAAAATACTTGTAAATCAAATATCAGCAACAATTTATAACAATTCTGTAATGCAGATAACACAGGTTTAATTGCGTCATACAATGCAGCATTAACAATAACAAATTTCTAATGCTACATTTTGAATTTAGGCAAAACTATTATAAGTAACATATCCACTGCTGTGGAGAGCAGTCAGGGGATAACCATAAATGCAACACATTTTTCTTTCTGCTAACACAGGTAAAAATGTCAGACCTTCCTACAAAGTTATAATACAGTCATCTGGAAAAGCCGTGCAAACAACAATTAAAAAAAAAAGGATCAGGTAGCATTCTATAGTATATGAAACAAAAACAAAGGCAAATCCACCAAGTGATAGTCCACGATACAACAATGAAAGTTTGTAAAATTTATTGTAAGCGCTTTCATGCACTTCTCATAAGTGCACTTCTTCAGACAAAATAACATACAAACTAAGGCAATGTATAAATTAAAATAATTAACACATATAATTAATTAGCAAGATTCAATTAAAAAGATTCAATTAAAAATTAAAGCCGTCCTAAACCTTTGTGGCCAACTTAAACAGCGCATTTATGAACATGTGTATGCCATATCCAAAGGCATGGTAACTAATGCTTTAGCTAGTCATATAAAAGAATTTAATACTCATAGTTTTCAATTTATGGTGGTTCAACAAGTATGTAGAAACCCAAGAGGGGGGCCTTGGCATCTGAAATTAGAAGAGCAAGAGCTAATGTGGCAATTAAAAACTAATGCTTATGTGTATCCAGGAATCAATGAAGTTTGTTCCATAAAGTGTCTACTTAAGTTAAAAGCTCTGGAATGCTAGTCATGAGCTATTTATGGTCTTTAATAAATAACTTTTATTAATTTTATGTGGAGATTATATGGTTTTGTAGTGATATTGTGTCTGCTGGTAGTGCTGTTATTAAGTTTTGAATGTGTGCTGTTCTAAAGGTTTAGGATGGCTTTAATTTTTAATTGAATCTTTTTAATTGAATCTAGTTAATTAATTATATGTGTTAATTATTTTAATTTATATATTGCCTCAGTTTGTATGTTATTTTGTCTGAAGAAGTGCACTTATGAGAAGTGCATGAAAGCGCTTACAATAAATTTTACAAACTTTCATTGTTGTATCGTGGACTATCACTCGGTGGATTTGCCTTTGTTTTTGTTTCATCAAGTTTGCAGTCATGTTTTATTCTATAATATATGATTTGTCATGCAGTTATGGCTATGCCTAAAGAAAGGGATAAAGAAAAAATAAGATAAAAATGTTTTAAGCAGTCAGTTCAATTTACCTTTTAATGATAAACTAAAAGCAATATGTAAGAAATAGCAGCATACCTTGACAATACAGCTGTGTAGAAATTAAATTGTTCTCTAGAAGTTGTGTTTACTGAACAGTATCGAGCTCTTTGGATACAATCAGTCTCCCTACTATGATACAACAGCATTAGCTACATGATTACCTTGATATAATGCACAGCCGGCCTTGTGAACACAGTGAGTATGCAAACAAGGTCGGAGATTTTAAATCATTAGCATTGCTGAATATCACAATCTGCACTAAGTATAAGGAGAGTAAACATGGTGTAAGGACACACACAATTACATGCACATGCCCTAGCCATGCAAGGACAAGTTTTGAGAAGTGCTGCCTGCTAATGGCTTGAGGTGTTCATGATTACACTGACTCCAAGAACAATCAAGGTTTCACAGTCTCCCCTCTTTAATATAAACCTACTGAGTGTATATCAGAGAGAAGAGGCAGACTTACTGAAAAAAAGTCTGAAAGCACACTGATTTAAGAGAGAAAAATTCCTATCTTTCAAATGCTGGCTTTAATGATCATAGTTATTACCCCTTAGTAAGAAATGTTCAAATTCAAAAGAGTACTTTAAGCACATGCAATAAAATAGAAATAGAATTGCTATGAAGAAAGCATATATAAGAAATGAGGCACTATAAAGAAAGAGAGGAATACACCTTCAGTGTTTGCTGTCATTTTTAATATTACGTGAGTATACTGGTATCCTAACTGTCAGCAATATCACAATTATCCAGATATTTACTGTCAAATGGGAGAGGAAAACTTTCATTGCTTGGTCATGTTGCACTTTCAGTGTGACTTGATATAATGTCGCATTATCAGTACATCTAAACACGTTCTCCTTCTTGCTGATATATGTCTTAGTCTGTGGCAAATATGGGAAATACTCTTCAATGACTGTTCTTACTACCCTTATGTGAGTGTTGAAATTCATACAGGTTCTTGTGCAAAAGTTGATCAAGCATCTAAAATGTACATTTAAAGTATTTGATCACCAATGTTTCCTGTCATAGCTTGTGCATCATTTGGCACTGCACTCAATTGACTGGCATAGTCAGTAACTGTGAACAGGATTTCACTACTTAAGAACTGACAACTTTTATTTGGACTGCCATCAACAGTGTAATGAAGACTGGCATTGTTGTTCATAGGTTTGTACTAGGCTAACTGCCCTTGTGGGCCATTTTAAGACTAGCCAATTACCCCATGTGAGACTCAAACCCTGCACCTTGTGTCTGCAAGGTAAACACCTTAACCATTATGCCATCCTCCCACCCTTTCTTCAGCTGTCTGGACAGCAACAAGTGAAGAATTTCATATCACCGCACTCCTATTGAGTTCAGAAAAACAGTACAGGTGACACAGGGGTTGAAACCTGTTCACAGATCATTTTTATAAGGAAGTTCCGACTAAATCTTGACACATTTTAGTGTATACATGTGTTGATGTGGGAAACTCAAGTAAGGTCGGTACTGACTATAAATAACAAAAAAGTCCTTTGAAATTAAGTCAGTAGTAATTGTGTGCACTATGTGAACAGTGAAAGCATTTCTTCTGTACCCTGTGCCCTTCTCCATTCCCAAGGCATTAGCTGAAGTCTTGATATTGTGTGACATACATGACAGTACTGATGCGGGAAGGACATGTGAGAAGGCTAAATGTATCTATGTAATGCATTAGTAGCTGCACTCATTGCTAGCTATACACTGTGATTCATTTCATGTGATTTCAAGTTATTCCCAAAAAAGTTGTTTGAATGCTTCTGATGAATATTGCCTTCTGCATCTGCACACCACTTGGCAATGTGAAATTAATTTTCATGGTTTAAGGAATGAAGGGAAACATTTAGTTAAGGCTGTCTTATGTAGCACAAACCAGCCTGGCAACACTGTGAGGCTGTCAGTGCTTTGAATAGTACTCACAGGATCATAGAAGGTTACTGTGCTATGGATTTGGAGGTAATTTCAAGCCTAGTTGTTTCTTCCCCATGTAATACCAGAGATACTGTAGTCAATATCCAGGATTGTATTTACTAATGACTGTTCATATCCAAGAGGGTTGTGGGAACTATCGCTGGTAAGAATTTACTGTGCCCCATCCACTTGTCCAGGTTCTTTTTGAATGGGTCTATATCAGTTCATTGAACGGCTATTCAGTGAATACCCATTCATTGAACACCTATTTATCAAAGCCACTCTTCAGCGAATGGCAGATTTTCACTAGTCCAAGCAAGTGTTTGTCCAACTGAGTGATCACAAAACACAACATAAAATTTAAAACCTGTCACAGTGAGGGGCTACACCCCCTACACCCCCCTAACTAAATCTATGACCTCCGAGATTGCACTACAGTGAGGACATGGGGCAAATTCCAGACAGTGGCCAACCGCTAGTTTTCCCTAGTGAAAATACATCATTTGTTGAAGAGTGGCTTCAATAAATAGGTGTTCAAGGAATGGGTATTTGCTGACTAGCCATTCAATGAACTGATATAGACCTCTTTTGAACAGTGTTACAGAAGTGCTCTCCTTCACATGAATTGGCAGCTTATTCCAAAGTTGCATCAGTCACTGGAAGACAAATCTGTCCCTTCAGCACACCCTATTCAAGTCGCTGGCCATATTTAGATTCTAGGAATGAGTAGCTCTAGTCCCATTTGATTTATGGATGTGCAGCAAATTCATTAGATTTGGGTTAAAGATTGTCCTGTAAGACAGTCATAAATCTCCCTTAAGATGTAAATACAATGCCAAGTATAGTGACAGTGACTTTAGTTGGTCTGTGTAAGGCATGTGCTGGAATCCCTTGATCTTCTTAGAAACCTCTGAGGTCTGTCCAATTGCTGCAGGTGCTTTGTATGGTACATGCCAAAAGGGGCATTATACTTGATTATGGTCTTGATTAGCCAAGAGTATAGAGAGGTTATAACTTCTTTTGCTCTAGAGGCAATGCATTTGCTAATCAAATGTGCCACTTAGAAAGCCTTCTCTACTACAGTAGACAGATGTTGGTCAAAGTTAAGGTCACAGTCTCCTTGTAATTCCAGATCTCTTTCCACTTCATAGATACATAGGGTATTGTTGATTTGATAGTGTGAAGGGACATTGTTTTTACCAAAGGGAATTATGATGCATTTCTTTGCATTCAGTTTGAAATCATGACTAAGTACCAGTCGTTGGTCTGTATAAGACCTTCCTGAAGTATACTGACATCATTTCTGGATTCCATAATTTCACCCTGTTGGCAGTCATTCACAAACTTTGTCAACAATAGTCCCTTAGTTTTGGCCCAAACTTTTAAGAAGTACATATCAAACAGTTGGGGACCCAGCCCTGACCCTTGTGGCACACCACTGGTGACAGGTCTGGTGGATGATGTGGAGTCACCCATTTTGAGAGTGTGTGATCAGTTTGTGAGCCAGTTGGCAACTCATCTTACAACAAAGGGGTTTACATTCATTTTGCTAAGTTTATCAGTAATGCCTGAGTGTGGGATTGTGTCAAAGGCATTTGTTAAGTTGTGGTATGCTGTGCACACATTAGCCCTCATCAATGCCCCTGGTCACATTTTTGAAGAAATCAACCAGGTTTAACAGGCAGGATCTGCCCTTGATGAAGTCAAATTGGGTTGGATCCAGGATTTGCAGACTGTCTATGTCTTTATTTATGAGGTCCATGATGATATGTTTCATGGCTTTACAGATGAGGCTGGTCAGACTTATGGGTCTATAATTCCTTGGGTCTGTTGCTAAGCCACCTTTGTGGAGTGGAATAACTGTTACTGTTCTTTATTCCACAGGAACAAAGCCTGTGGCTGAGCTGTGAATGAACAGGGCACTTAATGGTGATGCTAGTCCACGTTTTAGTTTGTTTAGAAGGCAGCCTGGGATGCTGTCTGATCCCATAGAGGTTGTGTATTTTGCTTTAGACAAGGCTTTAATGACCTACTCTTCAGATATGTAGGGCGGGGGGAGTTGGGGCAAGGTTTGTGATAAATTTAGAGAGGATAAGGGAATGAAATTGTCACCAAATCTGTTGAGTAGTAGGTTTGCTGTCACTGTGGGATCAGTTGTGTGTGTGTGTGTGTGTGTGTGTGTGTGTGTGTGTGTGTGTGTGTGTGTGTGTGTGTGTGTGTGTGTGTGTGTGTGTGTGTGTGTGTGTAATACCATTAGTCACTAGTTTGGCACATGCTTGAGTCCTACCCTTTAGGTTGTATACATATCTGTAAAAGGCCTTATACTTGGTTCTGATTGCCTAATTTTTCTCAAAGTTACCCTTAGAGTATTTGACATGTTGTCTTATTTGTCTGTTAAGACTGAGGAGGGTGCTTTTCCATTGTTGGGGCCTAGTTTCAGTTTTCTTAGACAGCAACGTTTTGCATTTGTTGCAAAGATTGTTGATGCTGAACATCACCAGCGTGGCTTGATTTTACTTGAGGCTCTGGCTTTGATTCTCTCTGGAACAGCCAAGTCTATACACTTATGCAAGTGACTGTACTGGGCTTTAGTGTAAGCTTTGGTGTAGTTACCACGTCCAGCTGCAGGTGAGGCTTGGAAGGCATTTATACCTTCCCCTAGGAGGGTATCATTTTCTTTCGTTAAGTTTTTAGTTTGATGTCACCCCTTGTGAGTTCTGGTTTTACTACCAGTTCGAAGGTGACGGAGTTCTGGTCAGATTTGCCTCATGATGCTCTGACAGTTGTGGTGCATCTCTTTGTCATGTTAGTGAGGACCAGATCTAATATGTTTGTTCCTGCTATTGGGGTTTGAACAATTTATTCCAGGGAATTTGAATTAATAAAGTCAAGGAACATTTGTGCTATTGAGTTAGAGCTAAAATAGTTTTCCCAGTTGATGGTGGGATAATTAAAATCCCCATGACTAGAGTGTTTGACAATATTTGGATTAAATTCAGTTTGGTCAAGTAGGCCTTGTGCATATCATGATCCATGCAGGGGGATCTATAACTAGCTATGACTTGAATGGGGGTCTTATGCACAGTAATCTAAACTTGCAGTAACTCCATGGAGTTGTCCAATCTAACTAGTCAGGGGGTGAATTTTCCCTACTATAGATAAAGTCACTATAGATAAAGTCACTGCCTCCTTTGGTTTTCGCATGTTTGTTTTGTGGTCTGAAGGTGTGGAAGACATTGTAGCCTTGCACGACAAGGGTACTGTCTGAGACCTTGAACCAGGTTTCTGTGACTGCATAGACATCTACTTCCTCCAGTGATAGAAGTGCTTCCATATTGGGCAGTTTTTGGTTTAAGCTGCTAGCATTTAGCAGCATAACCTTCATTTTGTAAGGTAGGCAATTTTCATGTCAGCAATTTTGTTTTTGAGACCTTGGCTAAAAACACACTATGGGGGAGGCAAGAGCCTTTGGCAACAGCTGAAAGCCTAATGACACCAGGTGCAGTGAGGTTTGTTGACCATGTCAGTCCAGGCAGACAGAAACTCAATCCCCATTGAATGACACCAAAAATTAAGCCAATTATTGAAATTGATCATTCGTTTGTTTATACTGTGCCATCATTGTAGGTGAGGACAATATGCTGCTCAAGGCTAGGGACATACCTGCCTGGGACACATACTTAGAGAGCTCATGCATGTCTCTCTTCATAGAGACCATTGAGGTACATCTCAGGTTGCTCACTCCCACATGAGCTATGACAGAGTCATAATGGTACTTGTTGTTAAGAGATCAGTGGGATCTGATGAATCCTGGCGCCAGACAGGCATTTGACTGTGAATTTCTCCTTATCTAACCTGGTGAGTGGGATCATCCGTATGCCTCACTATGGAGTCTCCAATGACAAGAACATTTGTTGTTTGAGTGTTACACCTTAAGGGCTTGGTAGATAAGACACTGGTGTTACTATGTGTCTTGGGTGCTATGAGAACTGTGTAAGTTGTAGCAGTCTTTTGTTTTGGAGTTCTCTAGTGTTTCATTAAGTTTTTTGAGAGAACCTCCATTTATGTTTATTTATGTGTTGGGTGTATACTATGTATATGAGTAGTGGTACTATGTGCATGAGTAGTGGTAGGTGAGTTGACAACCTCTTCAGTGTTACTGTTTCAAGTGAAAGAAAGCAGGGATTCAAGATTCTTTGTGTAGATACATCTCTCTCACTCTGTACTAGAAAGAGTAATTAGTAGAGAGTTGTCAGTGTACATGAGGCAGTTGGTACACTGCCTCAGGAGACTCAAGTCAACAAGGCTGGCAGGAGAAACAAGGGTAGTTGAACTGTCCATAATGCTAGGTTTAAAGAACTGTTATCACAAAGGGGATGCTTTCAAGACTGATCTAAGAGCTGCACTGTAGATGGGTACTTCTGATGGTGCTTTTGGCTGGTGGTTTAATAGTTTATAGCACACTAGCAATACTTCTTAGACTGGAGATGTACTAAAGATGAGAACTACACTAATGTACTACAGCTTTATCTAAGGGAAGAATTATCAAAATTATCAGTCCAGCTATAACACACAATTGCAGGGTAGTGTGTGGTACTGCATGACATGCAAACAAGCAGAAACCCTGTGAAATGGGGGGGCTTAAATACTAGAAGCTAAAAACTTAAAAACACTTTACAAATCTCAAAAGAACCAATGAGGGTGCTTACATCAAGCCATTGACCAATCACCCTTCACCAGACAGGTTACAATCAGCACACTTCTCTCACAAGGGTTCAGAAAGTCCCCTTCCAATCAAAGACGGCTTGGAAAATATGCTCAGAATACAACAGCCACTTCAAACAAACCCAGATGCAGCAAACATGCATCGGCATTATCCTACAGTTACTAGCAACACTAATTTAGGTGGGAATACTAAAACATGTTTTAAACAACAGAAAAGAAGTAGGAAGACACTAACAATGTTTTAAAAAGTTGAAAAATAGCAAGAAGACACTAAAGAATTTTAAACAGCAAATAAATCAGTTATTTAAGACACTGCCTGGTGAGAAAAACAGAACAAACCAAACAGATGCTTTGTAAACATGGAAATGTGGCAACAATTACATTGTAAATAGTGAAAATAGCTAAATAAGCTTTGCAAACAGTGAAAATAGCAACCAAATATGACTTAACAGGCACAGTATGGGACACAAATGCAGTACATACAGTGAAGTTTAGTTTACAGTATTAAAGTACAGTATTAGAGAAGCAGAACACAATCAAAAGTTCAATAAATAGTATACTCAAGCAAAAAAAAAAGCCAGGCAACTTATAGTTTTTGGGAAGCTCAGAAGTCTCTAGTCATCTGGTATCTCAGCTCAGAGTTGTGTCTGGTAATCCACCTCAGTTCAGCTTGGATTAAACAAGCAGAACCCATCTCAAACTCTGACCATAAATACCAGAAGCTAAAAACTAAAAAAAAAAAAAAACTATGAAAAAGCTCAAAAGAACCAATGAGTTTGCTTACTCCAAGATTAGACCAATCACCTTTTACCAGACAGGATCCAATTAGCACATTTCTCTCAAAAGGGTGCAGAAGGGCCTCTTCCAATCAAAGATGGTTGGAAAATGTGGTTAGAATACAACAACCACTACAAACAGACCCAGATGCCACAAACCTGTATCTGGACTATGCTACGGTTACTAGCTACACTAATTGAGGAAGAAAACACTATAAAAATGTTTTAAACATCAGTGAGACACTAACAAATGTTCTAAATAGTACAGAAACACAAAGAGACACTAAAGAATGTTTTAAACAGCAAACACCTCAGTTATTTAAGACACTGCTTGGTAAGAAAAGCAGAACAAACCAAACAAATGCTTTGCAAACAGTAACTAGTAGCAATAATTACTTTGCAAACATTGAAAATAGCTAAAAAGCTTTGCAAACAGTGAACTCTGCAACAGAATATTATTTAACAGGCAGAGTAATGCAGACAAATGCAGTAAAACAGTGCAGTTTAGTTTACAGTATTAGAATGCAGTATAAAATAAGGAGAACACAATACAAAGTGCAGTAAATAGTATAATCAAGCAAAAAAAAAAAAAAAGAAAACAGGCAACTTATAGTATTTGGGAATCTCAGAACCCTTTATTCAGCTGGCATTTCAGCCCAGAGTTGTGGCTGGTAGCCCACCTCATCTCAGCTCGAATTAAACAAGCTCAGTGAAGAAAATACACCTGTCAGGTAACTTTCTCTGTGACACAAGGTATAAGTGCAGTCAGCTTAGAGAAAAAGGACAGCTAATGGATGTTTTGAATCCACTTAAATGATCATTTTTTTCAGAGAGTGGTCTGAATACATATTTAATCATATGTCATGACACCACTGTGTTGTTGTTTAGAAAGCAACTCTTGTTACTATTGTGAGCTTTTGTCTGTCCACTTTCACCTTATTTGTCATTAACTACAAGTCTGATGATGTGGTCTACAAAGTATATTTCTGATGTTGCAATGACATGTGAGAAGGATGATGAATGTGTCACTTGAATAAACTTCATGCTCTGGTTAGTGCTACATATACCCACTGATTGCATTTAATTTACTGTCAACTTTTTTCTCTATCATATATTTTTTCTAATGCCTTTCCCAATTGTTCTCTGCTCAGCAGCACACAAACATGGCTCAATACTCCAGGAAAAAAGTGATAAATTCAGTTTTGGCTGTCTTATGTAGAACAAATATACATGGCCTGCTGCAACATGGATAGTACTTATGCAGATAATGCACTGCACCTGATAGATGTCTGATTTTGTGGCAAAGGCATACCTGAAGGAAATTTAGAGAAATAAGGCATGTGAAGCATTGTTTGAATTCTTTTTAGAGATCATATTGTAATTATACACAATATGGTCTTTTTTTACATTTTAATTTGCATTTGCTCTCCACTTGGCAGTGTGCAAACACAGTTCCCTACCTAAAGAAAAAAAGTGAAAAAAATAGCTTAGGCTGCCTTATATAGTGCAAACACACCTGGCAATGCTGCACATTCCTCATCACTGTGGACAGTATTGAGTTGAGAAATTCTACCTATCATATAACTATATGTGTGGCATAAGGGGTACCTGGTGTGAATTGAGAGAAATAAAGCATATGAAGCATTGTTTGAATCCTGTTCAGAGATCATATTGAAATTATTCAAATATGTATTTTTTGCCATTTTAATTTGCATTTGTTCTCTGTCTGGCAAAATGCAGACACATTTCCCTACCTAAGGAAAAAGTGAAAATTTAGTTTAGGTTGCCTTATATAGCAGAGACATGCCTGGCAATGTTGCAATTTCCTAAGCATTCTTGTCAGTACTGAGTGGAAAAATTCCACCTGTCAGACACCTATTGGTGTGGCACAAAGTGTAAGTACGGTGAGTTTTGATAAAGAACACTGATGACTAAGGGTTCAAATCCAACTAAAATTTACTTTTTCAAAGGATGTAAAAATCACATTACTCACATCATTTTGATTATGACTATAACAACAAAAAATGATAATATTAAACATGTTTCCTGAAAAAAATGTATCAATAATGCATGTATAAGGAAACTTTTTTGTTAATAAATATTTTATTGATTTTTCATGAACAAAAAACAAAAAAACACTTTTATATATATATATATATATATATATATATATATATATATATATATATATATATATATATTAAAAGTTTAAACATAACTAAACAAAAACTATATACAATGTCCATAACAGATATAATTTCAAAGTTATAATTACATTTTATCTAGAAGTTTTTTTTTTTAAGTTTTAACCAAGGCAATTGTTTGTGTGTTACACTTGAAGTTCTTGAAAAAGCAATTTGTAATTCCCTATTACATACAATTTTAGCTAATGAAAGAAAATCTGTAAACGAGAGGACTTTTTTACACTTCCAATTTAACATGATAATTTTTCCTTGCAATTGCAAGGAGCAACCAGAGAAGATGCACTTGTGTCTTTGGGATATAAGCTGGTATTGGTGCACTAAACAACAATGCATTTGATATCTCACATCTGTCCAACCACAATGCTTTTGTGAAGCTTCTAAACTCTGACCAGAATGGGGTGATCATTTTACATTCAAGGAACATATGTACTCAGTCTGCATCTGATATTTCATCACATCTTCAACATTAAATAGTGTCATTTTTTTGATATTAAGGCAATTTTATGTGGAGTAAAAATCTCCTATGTATAAATTCCCATGTAAAGATTTTCAAAAAAGGGGAAGGTGTGGATTGACTTAAATATTAGTGCTTTCTCACTCTCTGAAAAGCTGGATTTATTTACTTTTCTTGTATAATTCCATAAGGAATCTTCCGAGACTTAGAATTCAGCTCTTATGGTTTTATAGATCTTTGACAATGAAATACCATTATTATTGTTCAAAGTGTTTATTTCACAAAAGAGAGTTAATGTTTTAGGAAGTAGTCTTGTGTTTGAATTTCAACATACTTTAAACTCATTGACAATATATTCTCTAAATGTTTGTACAGTTAGCCAATTATTATGATTTATGTTATATCTGGCTATAAGGAGATTTGACTCATACATATTGTTATTATTTAGGAGTTGGTGTTAACATTTTAACCCATTATCTTCCGTGTCTTTTATGTTTTCCATATTGAAAGAATCTAGACATTTTATTTTCATGAAAGCAATAGGGAACATTAAAATATAAGCCTCCTTATATTATAGTTATTATTCATTTTTTTAAAGTTATTCCATATATAGTTAATGAATGACAGGAGTGAAATTTACATTTTTATTACTGTTATAAATGAAATCTTTTACAACAAAAAAATATTTTGTTAGTTTCTGAGAAAAGACCATTATCTATTGCTGTATTAATGTTGGAAAGTAAAATGGCTTTATGTATGTTTTTCCAACTGGAAATGTAATTAGGGTTTAACCATTGACTCATTATATTAAGCATGACTGATTCCGCATACAGCTCAAGATTTGGAAATGCTATTCCACCATCGTCCCAACTTTTGCAGTGCCATATATATCCTATTCTTGGTTTTTGAGGATACCATAAAAATTTTACCAACAAGGAATTTAGTTGTTTTATTAGTTTTTTTAGAAGGATAGGTAATTAGGGTTTGTAAAAAGAATACGATTTTTTGGCAGTACAATCATCTTTATCAAAGATAATATTTCTTCCATAGAGAAAAGCATTTTATTCCAGTTGTTCAAATATCCTTTAATAGTATCCATTAAATCTTTGTAATTTGTTTTTATGGAATCATTCCAATTAGATTTTATGAACACACATACATATTTGAGTTTATCATTTGCCCAATTGAATTTATGTTTTCTAAAACAGTACTTAATTTTTTATTTATTAATAAGATTTCAGTTTTGTTATGATTAAATTTCAAGCATGAGATCTCTTCAAAAACATGCAAGGAGGGTATACTATGGTCAATAGAGGAGTCTATATCATCAATTCTTAATAAGGTATCAGCAAAAAAGCTGAATTTTAGAACAATAATTTGAATTAATAGAGAAACTATATATATTTGGGTTTGTTCTTATGTAATTAGGAAATGGTTCTATAGATAGGGCAGATAATAAGACTGACAATGGACAGCCTTTATTTAGTACCCTTCAATATTTTAAATGGACCTGCTAAAAATGCACCAATTTTGATGTATGATACTGGGCAGGATTCACGAAGCCTCCGTGTAAGAGTTATAACTCATACACGGAGACTGCAGTTAAACGGAGTGATGTCAGCATGCTCTGCATATTAATGAGAGCATGCTGAATCACACCGAAGGCCAACACGGTCCGTGTAAGACAGTAGGGGCGTGTCCATAGGCCGAGCCCTGTAAGCGGACACGCCCCCAGAAGAGGAAAAGTACCCAAAGGAAACACCCACGACAGAGTCCACGGAAATGTGAATAAACAGAACACAACACATGCCCCCACAGACTATGAACAGAAAACATATAAATAAACATGTTTCATATTTTTTTTTTAAATTGTAAAAATGTTTAACTGTGAGTGCGCTCGTTTGCGCGGGCGTGCCCGTAGCGCAGCTACAGTTAGCAGTTAGTGGGAAAGCATATAAGAACTAAATATGCAAAGTAAGCCAGGAAGCAATAGCGTAGCGGTGGAGATGTTGGCTGAAGAGCAGGCATTCATGGTTCGAGCCCCCACAACACCAATTTTTTTTTTTGCAAAATAAGCAGGAAACAAGTCCCTGACAAATATGTACACATAAAACCACAAGTTATGTAAAATGTAATGAAATAGCCCATTTATATTGAAGACATGTGAGGTAACAAAAGAAGAAAAAATGCCAGATGTGCTCATAGCTGAGCTACAGTTTAACAGAGTGAGTGTATCTGCCCGTAGATGAGCAGTGGTTTAGCTGGTGCAAAATGAGTGCCCGTAGCTGAGCAGTGGTCTAACACGCTAAATCTATGTGCCCCTAACTGAGCTGAGCAGAATATGAATGCCGATAGCCAAATGAGGCTTAAACCAGTCTACCCCGTTTGCGCGGAGCTGCGCACTGCGCAAACGAGCTAACCGATGGGCAACGTTGAGCAAGCCGTATCAAAACTGCCTTTACACAGACACACCCCTCAGCATGTCTAGACAGTCATGAAAAATAAAAAGCAGTGGCCAGGATACTATACACCATAGTCAAGGTACAGAACCACTAAGCCACGACAGCAGTACCTGTAAATGCAATAATAGCTAATATATAGGAATGAATACAAACTAGAGCATGACAATGCAGGTTTACTGAAGTTGATACAATTCCAAAATGGCCAATCACAGATATGTGCGGGAAAAACGGACTATATAAGCCCCATAGGTGGGAATACACAGCATAAACGATTGTAGAACTGACCTGCAGGCAGAATGACAGGAGTAGGAGAGGGTAGTCGCTTTTGAGCACAGAGGTGGGGTGTTGAGGAGTCAGGGTACATGGTCTGGCTCCTAGTCCATAATCATGAGGCCCAACTCATGCAGGGCCAGGTCCTCTGGGGAGCATACAGGGCTGAGGCATGGGACCGGTTGGCTCATGATCTCACCAGTGCCACAGGGATTCCAAGGACTGGTGAGCAGGTCCGTCACCACCATGCGGACCTGATGAGACGCAAGCAGGACCAACTGAACCTTTGGATCCAGGAGGCCTGGCAAACACCCAACGCCCCACTACTGAGTAGTAACATTTAATTATGTATGTAAAAAATTAAACTAGCTGATATTATGGAGATGTGTATTCCAATATTACTTCATTTATATTACAGCTGCAGGTGTCCGTTCTGTGAACCGCAGAGCCTATGGCGATAGGCTGGTGCGGTTGCGCCACCAGGCAGGTCAGTAATCCACTACCAGTAACTGTAAAGAAATATAAAAGTATGACAGTCAGCAAAAGAGTGCAGTGTAGTCAGTAAGGAATAAAATCTGCAAGTAACAGTGTGAAAGTGTATGCAAGTATTGCTTGATTACAAGAGTTTTCAGCCTGTAAGTTTAACCTAAACATGAAACTGTCCGACATACATTCTGAAATAAAAATGCTCTGCCTGTAAGAAAATAGTACACAACCTGCAGCAGGCTGAAAAGTATAGCTGCAGAAGATGATGAAATCACATGTATGAAATATATCCCTGTGGAAATACTGAAACATGACAGAAGTGAGACTGCTGGAAAGGATTGTAATAACTACTGTTAAAACATGTCAATAAAGCCTAGAAGTACCATCCTGAATAGTAAAATGAAAGCAAGTGAGAGAGTGTGAGAAAGTGTCATGAATCCAGCAATACAGTAGTAATAACTCCTGAATAAAGTATACTGCAGTCAAGACAGAATGAAATGCATGTGAGATTCAAAACCAAACAGCGAAATCTGTTCAAAGTGTTGCTGCATGTGGAATGTGTATCCCAAAATCTGGATATGTTGCTCTCAGTCTGAAGTACGCAGATAGGATGATTGTCTGATATACCAAACATCCACACTTGTCTACAGCTATATAAAGCAAATGCAGCAAGATGATGTAGCTGAACAAAGCTAGATATGAATGTGTATGAAGAACACTAAAATGTATATTGATGTTGCAGTAACAGTCCTATCACCAAGGTGAAATAGTTATCATATAGAAAACTGTAGTTAGAACAGTAGTGTGTATATAACTGTAGCTATTAGAAATGTACAGCATATGTATTGTTATTCGAAGGTGTTAATATTACTGTCTTTACCCCACCCTATAACCACATATAACCCATTCCACGTGAAAATGGTATGTGCAATCACAATTAACACCCCTGGACGTTTGTCCTGTTGTGTCATATATATCTTCATGTCTGTTGATGCATCTGCCCTGTTCATACATCCGCACCTGATGGCCTGTTGCCATCAATTAACCCTGCATGTTGTTGGACTGTGTATTTCTGTTCAAATTATGCATGTGTTATGCACGCTGTTCAATGGTGTGAATATCTGGGTGTTTGGTTAATGGGAATACTAATGCATGCTGTTACAACTAATTGTGAATGGTATTATATGTCACTAACCCAAACTGTCATGACATAATGCAAAACATAGGATGACAGGGAAGGCGGGTTCCAGCGGACCCACCTCTCCCACCTCAGCTGGCGAGTGCACCTGGCACTAGTGCCGAGTCCGGACCCTCCTCCGGTGGCCCTGTGCCACCTGCGGGTGGAAGCGCTGCAGGGGGATGGGGCTCGCCCCCCTCTGCAAGTGTGGCCAGAGGAGAACCACCACTCACCCTCCATAGCGTCCTGATTGTGGTGCGTAGGGAGATTCGGGACTCTGTTCTTGAGCCCCTATGCCAGCTCGAGGCACGGGTGGTGCAACTAACGGGCATGCCTGTTGCCCCACCTACACAGCCCCCAGCACAGCCCCATCCTGGGCAGTGAAGGAACAGTGGCAACTGCCTATGGGTGGGGATATCAGTTCCACTGTTGCCATCTGTGGGCTCATGGGCTCTGGATATCCAAACCTCCATCCCCGTCAATTGTGTAACCCCCCCCACACGTGTCATACACTGCCCCTGTATGCATCTTGTTTGTCTTGTCTGTTTACCTACCCAACCTACCTCCCCAGCTGTACCGACTTCCTTCACCTGACATACCACTCTCACCTGAAAAAAAAAAAAAAAAAAAAAAGGGCACTCTGTACCCACAAAAAAATTATGCCCCATACATAGCTGCCCATTCTGCACACATGTCTGTTGGACATGGAACCTATCAATTACAATTGGCTGTACAAGTATTATTGTTGTCCTGACACCTCTCTCAGGGGTGGAAGGTTTCAAATGTCACACCAAATTACATACATATGCACAGCTGTTGCTGATGAAGAAATGGGCAGCTATGGGCCTTACCTACATCCCTCCTGCACATCCCAAGCTTGTTTCCCTACTGTCTTACCCTCTTTGCGTCCCCTTTTTCACCACTTTCCTGTCTCCCCATTTTCTTTTCTTTCAAAGAAAATAGCGCGGGTGTGCGCCAGAGTAAGCACCGTTAAGCGGTTGTAGCGGTGTCTTGTGAGCTAACCGCCAGTGCGATGCGTGAGCTCCGCAAACCAGCGCTAGCCCGGTTACAACTGCTTAAAAGTGCCTTAGTCACTGTGATTGACAGGACCTGTACTCAGTTCAAAAGAAAAATGAAATCCCACTGTCAGTCCCGAACCCAGAACACACTAGTCTGTACAACCTACCACTAAGCCATGACTCTTATACAAAAGCATTGTGCTAAAATAAATATAACATGTAATAGTAGGGATGAATGTAAAGGGAATATAGGATGTGTAGTACACAAAGCATGTCATTTAAAATTACTGTCAAAACTACTGGATTTCCATAATAGTAGTGTGTGAACAGAAACAGCCATGCTAGTTGGCAGCTTGTAGATAATAAGGTCAGTTAAAGTACATAGATATATGTATGCATATGTACATATATATATATATATATATAAATATATCTATATATAGTTGTAGGAGTCAATGTGCATACACACTTGCTACAGGGAACATGAGAGAGGAATGGAGAATTGTGAATATACAACACAGCCTGAAGCATGAGAGAGATACTAACCTTTACACTCACAGAACACTGTCCACAGCATACCAGCATGGTCCCCGCCCTCACAATCTGAAAGGGCAACGCCTATCCCACATACCCTTTTATAGCACTGACCTGAAATCACAGTGAGAACTGCAATCAGTACACAACTGGCTGTATGCAATTAGCAAATGCTGCTTACAATTGGTGCAGAGGCCATCACATGGACCTATGCAGATACCTACAAAAGCATCCAGTGCTAACACTCCCCACATGCAATACATTCATTGCATTGTCTGCAAGCAGACAGAGGGAGAGCGAGAAGTGAGAGAGAGAGAGAGAGAGAGCAAAACAAAAATAAAAACCAGACACTGTGACTCTATAACCCGAAGCTGTTAGTACTGACAGTAGCAGCAGCAAGCAGAAGCTGTGGTAACGCAACCAGCTGCGACAAACAGAGGTAATGCAAAGTAGCAGGTTAATAGTGTGCATACTGTGAACCCTCCAAATGTGTCATAGGTCTGTATCCATAGGTATGTCCATGTGATATGTTGTGTGTACGTAGTTCCACCAAAAGGGGATGACCATATATCACATGTCAATCAGTCATAGGCTAGGATCCTGGCAGCATGTGTCTGTGCGTTGGCCCAGCAATGGCTGTAGTGACTGCTTTGAAATGTCAGCCAGGCTCAAAAGTCAGGATTAGCCCATCCCAAAGGCACACTGGCTGGGAACAAGTGTCTGCAGGTACCTGATGTCACTGCATATGCATCCCATACTGCATGATTCCATAGCTTAGCAGACCAGGCCCGTTATGCATATGATGTGGTTAATTCCCAGGGTCAGTCGAGGTGCCCCCTTAGTGGTGTGGGACCACTGTTGCTGTATGCCACTGTCCAGGTACATATCCTGTAGCACGGCCAAGATAAACTATCAGTGTTACATGCGGTGGTATGTCCTCTCAGAGTGCCAGTAGCACACATCCAGGGGTACCACGAGGCCACAGTGATGCTGTGTGTTCTCCTCTGCTGAGGGCGGCCCTCACCTGGACATGTGAGAAGATAGGGAGGTTACATCCAGCTGGGATAAATATTTCAAAGGTGGGGGAGAAGGAGGGGGGATATGTGCACCGAACATGTCTGCAGGATTGTTGCCAATATCCGTGTGTTTGGTGAATGTTAAGTAGGTGTGGATTTACACAGAGCATATCTGAGGCATGTGGTCTATATGTGTAACATAACTGAAGAAGGCCTTGTGGTCATCCATAGTGTTTGTGTCCATTTCCCTCCCAGAGTAGGCCGTGGCTGTTGTTATGATGGACCGTAGTGTAGTACCAGTGCTGACCACAGATGCCTACCCTTAATGTGAATGTGCTCTGTCCTGCAGTAGCCTCCTGCTATTGTTATACAATCTGCCTCTGTCTGGGGTCCACCGGACAGGATGCCTAACCTTGTGCATAGGGTCTGGGTTAGACATGTGTGCAAGTGTCATGCAATCCGTGGCATGTCCGTGGTAAGCATTTGCAAAGGGGTCAGCAGTGTGGCTTCTGGCTTCCACTGGCCCAGTGTGCTGCATGGATACCATCTCAGTCCCAGCAAGTGAATAACTGTCTAATCACATACATATCAAAGTAGTCTACTGTGCTGGTGGTGGTGGTGGGATATGTATATCCAGGCCAAGTAACGTCTGTCCACATCACAGTAGTGGATGGTGTCCCACATACAGTACCCTGGGATGAACCCCCAGAGTGAGGTTGTGCATTGCACCTGTCAGTGTGTGCTGACCGATGGGGCATGCTACTATGTTGTGTGGAATGTGGCAGGTATTGTTGCACAGGTGTTGGCTGAGCACTGATATCTGGCCATGTACCTGTGTATCCACCACGACACACACACATGCAACATATGGGAGTAGTAGTATATCACTACACATGAGTATCATGTATAGTATGTGTGCCATATATTGCTGACATGGTCTGCTGATATCCTGTCTGTGTTCTCTTCCGGCGAGATGGCACGACAGCATAACCCCGCCTACTCTGTGGCGGAAGATGAGGAGATCCACCAGAGCCTGGTGCAGGAGTATGACATCCTGTTTTCCCGCACCAGTCAGAATCCGCAGGAGAGGGCCGCACTGTGGCAAGACCTTGTCCGTAGGGTAAATGATATTGGCACGCATAACAGGACATATGAGCCGGTACGACATCACTGCAGTGATTTAATCCGAAGTGTCCGGCAGCGTGCATCAGATATCCACAGGCAACAGGTCGCCACAGGAGGTGGGGTGGCCACACATCCTCCCTCACCAGACTGGAGGGGCTACTCCTAAGTGTTGCGGCTCCAGCCGCGGAACACCAACAGCAGTACACCTGCATTATGATGGAGGCTGGTTCCACACAGCAGCACGACATGGAGCGTGCAGGTAATATGCCATATGTACACCTGACTGTTCTGTACACTGTATCATATGCAATATCAATGGCACAGATGTGCCCACTGACATTAATCTCATCATTTCTGCAGGTCCCTCCAGGGTTACAGCAAGACAGGCCATCCATGCTGGTGAGTGTGTTTAACATAACCTATAATAGTGCTGATAATGCTAGTAACAGTAGTGTAACTCAGTAGTGCTCTGTGTGTATACTGCAGGGTGTGCATGTGTGCATGTGTGCAGGTGTGCCTGTGCCCATGTGTGCAGGTGTGCCTGTGTCCACGTGTGCATCTGTGCATGTGTGCCTGTGTCCACATGTGCATGTGTGCATGTGTGCATGTGTGCATGAGTGCCTGTGTCCACGTGTGCATGTGTGCATGTGTACACATGACCATGTGTGCATGTGTGCATGTGTGCATGTGCCCATGTGTGCATGTGACCACGTGTGCATGTGTGCATGTGTCCATGTGTGCATGTGTCCACGTGTGCATATGTGCATGTGTCCACGTGTGCATGTGTCCACGTGTGCATGTCTGCATGTGTGCATGTGTGCCTGTGTGCATGTGTGCATGTGTGCCTGTGTGCATGTGTCCATGTGTGCATGTGTGCATGTGTGTATAAGTGCATCACTGGTAACAATGTCTGGAGACTGTAAACTGTGTTTCCTGTCTTCATCCCACAGTTTCTGGGGCTGCTCTGGTGACCTGCAGCAGGGAACCTGAATCCTGTGCCACGGCTACTGGTAATGATGATATTTGTGTAATGGTACAGGAAGGTGTGTCAGGGTCTGCCATTGGTCAGCCAATTGACAGTACACAGCTGTCAACCCCATCATTGCGCACAGCCATCCTGCCTGTACATCCTTTGTCACCATTGTCCCTAGGTGATGGACAGGATACAGCGGGCATAGACCAGGGTAATGTGGTACCTGTGGCACATGCATCCCCACACAGCAGCCATGGGCAGGGTCCTCCAATGGTACCACACAGACAATTGCCCATGGGTTCTCGTGGGAGCATCCGTGGGCGTACTGCCTCTGGCCGACGTGCCCAAAGAGGTCTGTCAACCTCAGCCATGTTTCGGACTGTCATGCAGGCTCAGTCACGTATGGAAAGGTACACCAGACAGGGTCTGAGGGAGCTCAGAGCATGTCGCACAGCCATGACAGACAGTATGCGTGACATTGTGGATGCTATCCGTAACTTCACCGATGTCATAGACAGACGTTGTGGGGACATATTACAGCAGTTCCACAACCAGATGTCCATGAGCCAGGGCAATGGTGGCTGTTTGCGGCGTCGACGTGGCCGTATGCCGGCAGCAGCAGCAGCTGGCAGTCGGCACGGACGACAACAGGCTTGCGCATGCCCCCATAGTGCCAGCAGCAGCCCCAGCAATGCTGGGTCTGTGCTGTCATCGGAACGCCCCAGGAGACCACGTGCACATGGCTCTGGACAGTCCCAACAGGGACATGTGTCCAGTCAACACACCCCCGCTTCTGATGACAGTACCCAGTCTGGCTTTGTACTGGATACGGCCCGTAGCACCCCTGCCAGGCACAGGTACCGTGTCCGTGCACACAGACACTGATCTGTATGGCCTGCCAGATGCAGTCTGTGGCTGTCCACAAACCCCTGTATATGGCAGCCATGAGGTGGAACTGTGTGCGTGCATACACACATGCAAAATGTTAACACTTAGGGCAACCACATACACACACACTGCACCAACACTGCCCCACCCTGTACTGCTGCCCCTCACCAACACACATACACACACATGTCAATTGGTGGTATCAGTGGCTGACTCAGGCATGCCTAATACACACCCTGTGCATATGATGACACTGTGCCACCTCCTGCAATCTCCAACATCATTGCGGGAACAGGTAAACACGTTGCTGATGCACAGGGTGACTACATAGATGTGTATTAGTAGTATCATGTTGGTAACAGTACAGTGTGCTGCTATGACTGTGTTTATCCCAGCATGCCTGCTGTAGTAACTGTATGAATGTCCTGAATTGTTATCTGCACCCATAGTACATACCAAAGTATAACAGCTGCACAGAATTGCATGCCGGTGGTAAGGTTGTCAACAGATAGCCGCATACATGGGTAGCACAGGGGAAAGCTAACGCAAGTAGTGATATGCAATGGTGGACATGTACAGTAATGGTGTCAAGTTGCCCACAACGACTATGCCATGTGGATGTTCGCATGTAGATATGTGTGCAGTACCAATGTAATCCAAATCACAAATAAGTATGACATAATATCAATTCTACCATGGGCATCTGTGCTGCGTATTCCTGGGTACATGTTGATAGTGCCTACATATTTGCATTGATACTTACTGTTATTGTTACCCCTTCTTTGTTGTATAATGCACTACTTCCAGCCCTGTTTACTGTAGCTTTGTTTGCATGCATGTTTGCTTGGGGTCCCCTGGAACACTGCTTACACCTGCAATGCATAGTTACAGTGCTTCTGTAGACTTCTAGTGACATCTGCATAGCGTACGATATGTATGTCAACTTTACACATGACAGAACGTCACTGTCTGTCCTGTACGCATGTACGTTGCCTGTGACACATTGCACACATCTTACCTGGCATTTACCCACGTGTGCAGTCATATATGTCAGTGCTATGAAACAGTAGCAGTCCACCCACACATACACACCTTCAGTACGTTGTTCCCCATTGGCCCTATGTGTTGGTACTCATCATGGCAATCACACTACTAGGGTAGCATGTGCAAAGGTAACCTGTGAATCGCCTCTATTGTCCAGTTGTGGTTTATGTGAGTCATGTGTCATTGCCACAGCTGCCAGATGTATGCAGTCAGCCATCACCCTTGGCCAGGAACGTACAACACATGTGTGGGATGCCACCACACAGCCAATCTGGGGACTGGTCTCTCTGAACCCAGTAATGCCATACCCTGTCAGGTGGCATGTCATATATACTACGTCCAGGACAAACGTCAACCCCAATCCCTGCTGCTACTATTGATAATACCCCTGAAGATGTTCCTGATAGTTTTGACCAGTCCTTTACTGAGACATTTCAGGCCCTAGCTAGCCATCTACCTCCTAGCTCCCCTGGTCCTGAAAGTAGCACCCCTAGAAAACTACTTGCGTCCAGCTGCCAACCAGTCGCCACTTCACTTCTCCATACCTTGATTGTAACAGTAAAACCCACTACACTTTCTGCTGATCAACTCCCTGCCGATTACCTATCAAAACCAGATGATGCTATTGCTTACCCCGTCTCAAAAGTAATCAAAGGAACCATGTTAGAATCTAACTTTCCCACCATTTGGAAAATGTCATATGTAATCCCACTTCACACAGGAGGTAGCTCTACTGAAGTCTCCAATTATAGGCCAATAGCTATACTCTCTCCACTTGCAGAGATTATGGAAACTTTCGTCATAGACAAGTCATGCACCACCTAATCCAAACCCGCATTATGGCAGACACTCAGCATGGCTTACGTCCTCATCACAGCACTACGTCAGGCCTCCTAGCCTTTACTAACACCATAAGCCATACTTGCAACAATAATTATATATCCGCAGCCCTCTTTTTGGATAATTCAAAGGCATACGATATGGTTGATCACCAACTTGTACTCCACACCCTGCAAAGACTGTCTAGATACTGGAGCCTTCCAATGGTTTCAATCCTACCTGCATGGTCGACAGCAGGCTGGCCTCTGGCAGAACAAACTCTCTAACCTTCTACCTAACACCCTCAGAGTACCACAAGGCTCAATACTAGGGCCCTTGCTGTCCTCTATCTTCATTAACGACCGTTATACTGTCATCCCAAAAGTCAGCTGTATCCAATATGCTGAATACTCTACTCTGATCTGCTCAGCCACATCTCCAGTAGAGTTATGGTCAGCTACCCAGACCACCTTTAATACAATAGCAAACTGGCTTTCTGAACATCGTCTGATCCTAAATCCCAATCAAACTAAACTGCTGTTATTTCACCAACACGTAGGTCTACCACTTTCACCGTTACCATAACATCAACTGATGGCACAATAATCTCCCCTGACCCATCTCCGAAACTATTAGGTGTCATCATAGACAATAATCTCAAATGTGACATACATGTTAACCAGATTAGCAAAGCCATCAATAGAAAACTAGGGTCACTTTACAGAATTAAAGCCTTCCTAGCCCCTCCAGCTAAAGGTGCCATAGCTCGCTCACACCTTGTTTCAACCCTTCTGTATGCATCCCCTCTACTCTCGAATATGAACAAGACTGTCCTTAACAAACACTCAATTTGCTACAACCACATTGCCAGGTTTGCCACTGGCCCACCTTTTAGGACACATCATTGCATCAATCTAAATCAGCTTGGTTGGCTTGCAATACCCAGCCTAATACAGTATAACCAACTGATTATGGCCTATAAAATCCTCTATAATCCAGACAATACTCCTGCACTTCAAATATTATCACCCCCTATAACAATACTAGACCGCTTCGATCCTCTAACAAAGTACTACTTCAGACTAGCAAGTTTAATAACACAGCCGGTGATTCTCTCTTTGCAAACCCTGTAAGTAGATCCTGGAACTCACTTCCAGCTGATATTACCCTACTATCCACCTTAGGTCAATTTAACAGTAGACTCAAACAACATTTGTCACTTAACTGGCTATGTCAATGTATCAAGCCTGGCTAACTCGAATGTGTATCTTCTGTGAACCACTTTACTGTGTAATTTTAATTTAATCCTGACTTGTGCTCAGGTCTAACATTAACCTGTGGAACATGTTTGACTTGCTTACTTATGTAATCTCTGTAAATAATCTGTTTGTAATATGTAATGCTAGTATTATGTAATGCTGTATCTGCTACCCTCATAGCTTATCTCCACGGGCCTCCCCTGGAAATGGGCATGCATCCAGTTGGGCTATCCCAGTCAACAAATGTAGGATAAATAAATAAATCAATACAATATATTACAGTGACGACAATACCAGCAGACATTGACACACACTGACAGCATGCTGAACACACTGGGGCATACGTGGGGACTCAGACTAGCAGCCTGCTTGGGCATTACACACCTCCGCAGCTGGCACACAGGCATATGTTCCGTCGGAACAGAGCACATGCCACACATGGCACGCACATCCCCATTGCCACACACTCACAGCCTGTAGGGCTACACAACACACCTGCTACAGACGTGTCAGGTACCTGTCTTGTGTGCTGCACTGGGGTCCCGCTCAACAGGCTGTATCTGGTGAAGGTCACAGTGATATGACTCAGGGGCACTATGGTCCACCACAGCACACATGCATACAGGTCAGTCAGAGGCATGGACAGATATGACTCACTCATTGACCATGCCACTGTGGCTGCCTGAGACATACCTCCCTGAACTACATGATAGGGAACATAGAATGGATCTCTCAGCATGTGGCACAGGCCAGTATGAGCCTGATGTTGGTTGCCAACATACCCTCACCAGGTATTCTACCACTATATGTGGGAAGGGTGTTGTATGTCTACATTATGCTCAGTCTCCACTGTCATTCATAGGGTATCCACTGGCTGTCAACGTGTGCTTACATGCTGGGGAAGCCACAATGATGTGCACGGGTCATCTTGCACGTGACACCCATGGCCCGATGTATAATGGCAAAGCTCCTTGGTACACACATACTGCCTTATGCTGCAGGATATGGTTTACATAGCGACCTCCGTGGGTATCACACAGGTTAGGACATTAACAGTGCTGCTACACAACAACAGCAGTGTACACCGGAAGATGCATGCACCAGACACTGCCATCAGCACGGTGAACTGCAATGTCTGTGCAGTACCAGATTCATGATTCATGGCTCACAGGTGTTACCCATCACTGACAGGTTATGCCCCATACCATGCCTGTCGTCCCCTACACAAGTAACACACATGGATAGGGGGGTGGTATCCCAAGGTAACACAGATACACACACCTCCAGGTTGTTGGCACAGCACAAACCATCAGGGCCTACTCATGTGCAGCTGACAGTGTGTCGGACTGCCATCTGGTTCATAGCCTGGCACACACAACCCTCACATACACAGGAAGACCACCTATCCTCCATAACAACACCGCAATATGACAGTCTCATGAACTGTGTTTATAAGGCCGTACTGCATCCAGCCAAACATTGTGTGTGAGCATTACTGTAGCTACAACACTCTAGTTGAAGAGTTCACAGCATGTGGTCACCGAATTGCAGTGGAATGACATGTTACCACTACCACAACAGGTGGGAACATGCAGCACCTGTACATCGACTACATGTACATTATATGGCCCAGACCAGATGTGTATCCCCTGCTGTAGGTCTTTCACCATAGACACCCACACTGTATAGGGACATACCACATGCGGACTCTGCACAGTAAGACACAGTCATTTTGGTATACATTGCAAATACCATTTATCCACACGAAGCATGTATCAGACATGGTAACTACTGCAGGTCACAGGTATTTATGTGTATGTGTCACACACATACATCATGTGTGCAATGCCATTGCTGGTTTAGGCAATGGCATGCATTGTTATGTACAAACACCCACACAAGGTCATACTGTGTGACACAACCACACGTGACAGTTGTGGGTTACCAAAACATACCTATCTGTACTCTGACAATGGTAATAGACACAGTAGCAGAGCACACTATTGGCATTACTAGCCAACTAGCCCTGTTTGGCTGTGCTGATAGTGTGGTGACATCCCCTGTGTTTACTGGGGGAGTATGCAGCATCTGGTGTATTGTAGTATTTGCCAAAAGGATCTGTTCCCTCACACTTGCATTGACACACACCCTACTACCCCCACACACATGCACACTTGCCATTTGCAGGATTCATTCCCCTACCTAACTAAGTCATGACACGTAAGAGGGATGCATTAGCAAAGCGCACTATTCGGTTTATTAGATAGTTCATCTTCTCTGGCTATACTTATAGGGTGCTGACAACATCAGTATTTTGAAAGGGTAATTGTGCATCAGGTAGTGTGATCTCCTGATTGCCAAAACTAACATGTTTTTCATACGGAAATGCACACACACAAACTCCCCACATCCCAACACACACACATGTCATTTACAGGTTTCAAACTCCTACCTAACTACATTACGATACGCAGGAGAAACGCATTAGCAGAGTGCGCTATTCACATTACTGGGAGGCTTCCCTTCTCCTGCTGTACTTATAGGGTGCTGACATCATCTGTGTTTAGAAAGGGGAGTGTGCATCCTGTAGTGTGTTCTCCCAGTTGCCAAAAGGGACATTTCCCTCACACATATTTGCACACACACAGTAACTCTCTTCATTCAAACACACACACTTGCCATTTGCAGGATTCAAACCACTACCTACCTATGTTATGACACTCAAGAAGAGCGCATTAGCAGAGTGCGCTATTCACATTACTGGGAGGCCTCCTTTCTCCTACTGTACTTATAGGGTGCTGACATCATCTGTGTTTAGAAAGGGGAGTGTGCATCCTGTAGTGTGTTCTCCCAGTTGCCAAAAGGGACATTTCCCTGACACATATTTGCACACACACAGTAATTCCCTTCATTCAAACACACACACTTGCCGGATTCAAACCGCTATCTACCTATGTTATGACACTCGAGAAGGACGCATTAGCAGAGTGCGCTATTCACATTACTAGGAGGCTTCCTTTCTCCTGCTGTACTTATAGGGTGCTGACATCATCTGTGTTTAGAAAGGGGAGTGTGCATCCTGTAGTGTGTTCTCCCAGTTGCCAAAAGGGACATTTCCCTCTCACAGCCTTTCACACACACAAACCCCACTCACCCACACACACACACTGAGCATTTGCAGGATTCGAACCCCTACCTAACTATATTATGACACTTGAGGGAGATGCATTAGCAGAGCGCACTATCCGAATTACTGGGCATTTGTTTTGCACCTGTAGTATTTCTAGGGTGCTGACATCTTTATTTCCACAGAGGTATGTAGATGTAGTACTACCTGTCAGGTGGGGGATAGCATATATATGCATTTGCAGCCACCTACGTCAGGGTCAGATATGCACATCGCACTGGCAGGTTATGTTCTATACCATGCTTTGGGACCACAGGACCTGTAACACACAACACAACCAGTCCAGAACACCACACCCACATCCAGGACACACACTTAGCTTCCCTGGGAACAGTGCCAGGATATGCAGGTATTCACATACACCATTCCAGTTGTTAACATCAGGTACAGGCATATTGTGTGTGAGAACTACTCAGGCCTCTACCACTTTACCCTACCGCCAGTACAATTTGTGGGTCCATGTGCTATGGCAGAACCACACACCACAGCCACATGGGTGTATACATATTGCACCTGTCCATCTGCAACGTGGGTACTCACTGTTCCACACCAGAGGTAGACCACCATTGTTGATATCTGACCATGTCCACCTTTCCCTGGACATCCATATCTCATCTCCACCCCCAGGCAAGGTTGTCACTGCACACAAACTGTGTTTAGCACAAGCAGACTCTACACTTGTGTAGACTGGGATGGATGACTTCAGAGGACCCATGCTGGAGGACTATACTGGCCACTCAGCATAATCCTTGACACTTGCATCCTATGAGCATGTGTACAGTTTGCATTGGTCATGCTATCCCACATATACCCACGACTGCTCCACAACAAGACACCTGTCAGCTGTACACTGGCCATATATGCACCGTTCAACAGACAGAGCGACCTAATACATTGCAGAGCTGTAGCCCACAGAGGGAGGACATCTATGGACGGTTCCAGCATGGCACTTCATTCACACATACTCATTACAACACAGTGTTGACAGTGGAATCGTCCAGAGAATGCAGATAGGGCTCCCCTCAGTCTGTTATTGACAGACACCTACTGTCAGAGATCCTCAGCAACCCTCTCACAGCACACACTGACAACATGGCTGTGGCTTAGCACATTCAATCCCTGAGACCTCCACGGTGCCCCTGCTTGACAGAGGCACAGCTCACTAGCCTCACATGTTGCCTTCTGTGACCTACTTTACAGTGGCACGGTAGCCTACTATCCTGGGGATGCAGATGCCAAGCACACTCTGGCTGAGCTGCCATTCCCTGGGGCAAGAAGCCTAGTATTGACCTCTACACCCATATGTTCAATTGTCGGATGCACAATATTTGTTGTGCTGTTCTACTGTTTGCAGGTCTTTATTGCCGTAGCATTCCCTGTTCCTATGACCAACTTGTGTATCTGTGGCAGATGTTTGCGTATGACGGTGATCCACTATATCACTTATGTCTCTGTGGTCATTTACTGTGTGCACTGGGCTGATTGCTGTGTTGTGGTTGGTTCCTGGACTGACATGTACAGATACCAGATATGTGTGGCCAACTGCTACACAGAGATATGGCCTAAGTGTGTGAGCATGCCCAGTTCAGCCTTTCCATGGCATGTTGTCTGACATATGCCTCATTTATCAAAGTGTGCGAGCATGCCCAGTGTGAGCTTTCCATATGTTGTACTCTGAAGTCCAACACATATTTGAGTGTGTGTGACCTTCGACATTATCACACATTTATGATTGTGTGCTGGGTGTCATGTTGTGTACTAAATGGCCAACTGCTTCGTGTCTGCCACAACAGGGATTATACTGTGCCTGCAGGAATTGCATGGGATACTTTGCAGACAGTTCTCAACATACTTTCATAATGACCTAACACTGTAGTACCGTATAGTGTGCTGGTTCGGTATTTCACTGTAGTGGACAGTATCCTGGGCTTTAGTCCTATCACTGCTTGACATCTTCATAGTGAGCACGACAGACTGTGTAGGGGCCAGTTGTGCACATATGACCATGTTGCAATATGTTCAGATATGGACTACCTACACCAGGCTCGTCCAACATTGCTAGTGTATTCCACAACATGGGTGGACATTGGCAAACACTAGTGATGTTCCTTAGGCCATTTCTGATGGTAGTCACAGGGTGTGTTTGTCCTTCGACACACATTGTAACTGGAGTTTGCCATTACATATGTCATGGTTGGTATACTGTGCCTCTGTCTACCTCTGACATAACAGTGATACCCAGGGTAGCCTACCATCTCCCATACACTCATCAGGATGCCTCTTGAGGGGTGTCGATATGTGGCACTCTGGCTGACCTGTACCAGGAGTTTACTGAAGTGTGGGGTGCCTTCTGTGTTATGGATCATTCTGTACAGCTTGTCCTATGTATGTCAGTGCTGGGGTTCAGGTCTCTCATGTGCATAGCTCACTGCCATTCAGATTGTACAAGTTGCAACATGTTCATTCATTCCAGGTTGGACATGGCATCATACATCAGGCACAGCTTTCCTGTAGCCGGGAAGGATGGCAGTGTGTGGGGCTGCAGTTTGTTTACTCAGGCAACACATGGCATCTGTTCAGGCTCTTTGCTACCCCTGGTGGGGTACTGATGTGGACTTTACAGTTGTTGGAGGTGTCTGCTGCGGTATATCCGACAGGGGCTATTGTAGTCAGTTGTGATGCTGATGGAGGATGGCTGCAGAGCCAGAGTGAGTTCCCCTTATCTACATCTGCCATGTTTGGGTGGGTATATGGTACATGTTTCTGCGAACACTACAGACACATGTTTGTCCAGTGCAGGTTATTTATCACCTTTTGTACCCAGGTCTCACATTACATGTTAGGTGCCTCATGGGTTAACACCTGTGTGGTAACTTGTGGGCACTTACTGTATATCCACAGTGGTTGTCTATACACAGTTCTGCGATTAGCTTGCTGACATGGC
This sequence comes from Protopterus annectens, assembly GCF_019279795.1. Lineage (NCBI taxonomy): Eukaryota > Metazoa > Chordata > Ceratodontiformes > Protopteridae > Protopterus > Protopterus annectens. The sequence goes on along the minus strand of NC_056732.1, from coordinate 1,147,443,886 downwards.
TATGGCTACAGTTGTCTGTTTGTAGGTGGCCCTTTTGTGGGTTGCTTGTGTCAGCTGGGGGTCGGATATGGTGGGCTGTTTGTACTCCTCTGCATACATGCTCAGTCACAGTCCTTCCATGTTGGCCTATACCTATGGGACATGTATACAGAACGGGGGTGGGGGGGCCAAGACCAGGCCTTGTGGGATGCCACTCATATCCGCTTTGTAGTCTGACATGGATGCAGCATGTCTGACCATGTCAGTTCTGTCCTTGGTCTGCTTTGCAACCCCTCTACTGACATAGGGGTGTATATTTAAGCTGGTGAACATATCCATACTGAACATGTACGGTATTGTCTAGAAGCATGTGCACGGTCCAGCTATGCTGTCTGGACCACATAGCCCTCATCAATGACTTAATGACTGCTTCAAATGGGTCAGACATGTTTAGGGGCCGGTTCTGCAGTTACAACAGCCACAGTGTGTAGGGTCCGGTATCAGTAGGTCCACATTAGCCTTCTGTCTGCAGTACATACTGATCCTTTCCATAGCTGTGCAGAACAAGCTTGTCAGGATCCTGAGGTGGTAGTTTGGAGTATCCATTCAGGCAACACCTTTGTTGTGATGGACCACTGTTGTTGTACACTGCTCTTTGGGTACATACCCTGTGGTAAGGCTGACATTGGCCAGTAGTGTGATTTTGCATTACAGTACTCTTGGGGTCCATGTTGGCCTCAGCACAGGACACCATCACATACCTTTGCTGCTGTGTGTTCTGCTTTGCAGATGATGGCTGTTACCTCAGCATCTGCAATGTCAGGGGACCATCTGCTGGGATAGGTATTTTGCACTCGGGGGGGGAGGGTGTTTGCACTGCACCTGACAGGTTGTATGTTAGCAATATGTGTGTGTGTTTGGCATGTTGTTTGTAATATCTGTGTGATTCGGAGCATATCTGTGGATGCCCAACATGGTTCCTACCATCACTTGGGTAAGCCTTGTGATTATCCCTAGTGTCCTGTACGTGTTGTATCTTCATAGGTTCATGGGTTCATAGTAGGCTAGACACCCTAGGCCATTGGTAAGCCTAGCTAGAGTGTGTGTGTCTTTCGCCACCCCTTGCTATGTTCAATTATGGCCATTTATGAGGTTCTTCACTGTGCCTCTGTCTGGTCGTGACACAGTGGGGACCCCAGTATACATGTACGGTCATCCATCCACTTGGCAATATTCCTGTTGAGGGGTGTCAGTGAGGGGCTCTGCCTACCATGGATTGGGATCCTGTTTCTGGGTGTGGGGAGCCTATGGGTTATGTATCTGTCCCTCCAGCACATCTTATTTCATTATGTGTTGAGGTTGACATCTGTGACTCTCACAGCTCCAATGGCTTTGATTTCCTGTGGTGTAGCATGTCCATTACTCCTGTGTTGGACATGGCCTGGTGCAACAGACATACAATGCCTCTGTGTAGGCAGTGTGTGACTGCAGTCAGCTGGGGTGTCTACAGCCAGGCAGCATATGACATATATTTCGCACCATTTATCCTGTTGGTGGGGTAACTATGAGGTCTTCCGAACCGCTGCAGGTGTCACGTATGGTACATCCCATATAAGTCATTGTACTAGATTATGGGTCTGATTAGGGAACAGTACAGCGGCACAGTGACCTCTGTTGATGTTGGTGTGAATCCTTTCATGATACGGTGTCCAGTATCAACAGTCTTCATAGCCACATTGGCATTGTGGCTGTCACATGACAGATTAATGTCGACCTGTGTCCCTAGGTCCCTGATGACTCCTTGCATACATAATGGTTTGGCACCTATGTGGTACTTTGTGTACCTTGTCTGGTATTTGGTGGGACATCCATACTGTCCAGTGTCTTCGGATGTCTGGGTGGGGTTCTTGTGTGTGAGAGTGTGGTCTGTCACATGCTACAGACTATACAGCAGTTTTGACTACAGTTATGTGCACATGGGTGGTGTCCGCTGCTTTGTGCATTGTCAGTTACCTGGCTATATGGGTGTCTGTGCTGCATATGGATACTCCCCCTCCTTTGATGTCTTGGTGCAGGTGTTGGGGCCATAACACAATGTATGTGGTATAACCTAGTAGTGCTGGTGTGGTATCACTAGGCCTGCAGCAGCCTTCTGTCACTGGACAGGCATCAATGTTCTCCATAATGGGAAGTGCCTCAGGGGCATGCATATTGCAGTTTACACATCTGGCATTGGTCAGCATTATCCTTATGTTTCCTACCACTTATGTTTTCTAGGGTGGTGGGTAGTCTTTTTGGCCTTGCCTACATACGGCTCTATGGAGGCGGCAAAGGCCTTATCCAGTATCCAGATGCACACGGGTAACAGCTGACAGCCACCCCTGTAACAACAGCATGGCTTGTCATGCTTGACATCTCAAGCAGACACACATTACACCCTCTTGGACTGACAGCTGTAACTGTGCCAGCTGTTAAACATGAGCATTCTGTGTTTGTACTGTGGCATCATTCTTGGTGAGGGTTGGATGCTGCACACAGCCAGTGTCATCCCGCCCTGGGGTACATACTCGGAGGGACCATCCATATCTCATTTGTTGTTGACCAGGGAGGTACATCTCAGGTAATTCACACCAGCATGGACATTGCGTGCATCATATTTCTGCTTGCTTTGGGGTAACCTGCGTACTTGTGTTAAGTGGCATTTTGTGGCTACCTACAAGCAGCTTACTCTACCCTTTCCCTTGTTCAGTCTGGTGAGTGGGACAGCTGTGTTTCTGCCTATACAGACACCTATTACGACTGTATCAGGCATTTGTTTCTCCTTCGGGCCTGTGACTGTTTGGCACACCAGCTTTGCATACTATTCGTTGCATGTGCTATGTTTGAAGGTTGTGGTTGCTTGTGATCTACTTTGGAGGCGTCTGTTGGTGTGGTGTGTTTGTAATTAAGGCCTCCAGGAATATTTGTCTGTGTTTATGTGTTTGGTTTACAGTTGTGGTAGGTCTATGTGGGACTGGGTTTGTGGTGTATGTGGTTACCTTCTCCTCCTGATTAGTGTTGACAGTACTGACTTGTTGGAGCTCAACCTCTGCTTTGGATACATGGATACATCTATCACATATGTTTGTAGTCATTCGGGGGTGTTGTGGTTGTCTGTGTACTTGGTACTGGCGTCACATTGCCTCTGGATTCATAGGTTATACTTGTTGTGGCTGGACTTAGTGGATTGTATGTGTGGACATATGTTGTTGCCATACTACTGGTCAGCGATTACTTCCCTTTTTATGTTTGCTCTATCATGTGGTATCTTCCTCATTCTCTTGCATGGTTTGGTAATGGCTGGAGCCCAGCATGCCAGATGCCTGCGTGTATGGCATTGTGTGTTGTTGTTATTTGTGATTGCATACTCCAAGCATTCCTGGCTGTGTTCATGGAATGCCTGTATAACATGTTCTGTGGTGTGTCCCATATTCTGCACTTGCACGGGGCCTTTTGTGGATTCAACATCAGTTTTGAGGGCTGCAACCTATACTTTACACATGTTTTTCACTGTGGTATTCTGGCCAGGGACTGGGGTCAGGGTGTGTATATCCAGTGTGCTTACTCTATGGTCTGGTCTTACCAGTGAGGGGTACACTTCTCATCTTGTCAACCAGTACACATGTTGCTGATTATCACATCCAGTATGCTTACCCCTCTTGTGGGGGTAGTATATTGTTCCTGGGCATTTTGGTTTATGGAATCTGGGTAATTTTCTCCTACTGTGTTGGTGCTAGTACAATGCTACCGGTGTATGTCTGGGTATTTTCAGTCGAGCAATATAATGTGGTTTGGGGGGCTTGATATATTCATGTATTCCGACATAGGCCAGGTGCTGTTCCTGGTATTAGGTCAGTGGTCTGTAGCAGGCTATATACTGTGAGGCAGTTTTAGCCATTGGTATTTGACCATGGATATTCCATGCTGCTTCTTGTTGTGGTACCAACATGGGGGTGTGGTTATCCTTGCCATTTCTTGCTAGTCACCCTCCTTTTGTAGCTTGTTCCATGTTTTGCGGCTGTACAGCACAGTACGAGGTGTGACCTGGTAGTGTTAGGGTGCTGCTGTGAGCCTTGCCCAGTTCTCTATTACAGGACTGGTATCTACATTCTCCTTACTGTGTGCGTTTACACTGCACACATCTTGCTGTTTGTACATCTGTCATGGGTAGTATTACATCTAGGTTCCTATCCCTTGTAGAACCTATGAGGTTGGGTTTGTGTTTTGAGACTTACCTATTCAGGGCATGCTGTGGGTACTGACAGCCTTTGCCAGTATCCATGGGGCATGGCATGATAGGTGCATGCCACCCCTAGCAGGTGGTGCATCATGTCAAACTCCGCATATCTTCCCAGCCTGTAACACATTGGCTCCCCTTTGACTGACTGCATTACTTCAGCCAATTATTGTACTTGATCTTCTTGTCTTCATAGTGTGGCATCATGCTTGGTGAGGGTGAGATGTTAGGCAGGGTCTTCATGTTTGCATATACTAGATGGTGTTACATTGCTCAACACATGGCAATCATGCCTCAGGTGGTGCTGCAGGGCTGCCTCTGTCGGATGCACATACTACACTCCCTGTACATATTTGAGAGCAGGTTGTGTCATGTTAGGCATCCCTGTTACTATATGAGTGAGTCAGAGAGAGGTATCATTCCCAGGGTTCCTACTGTGCCAGTGTATGTGCTATGCCTTGCCTCTTTGCCAAGGCCAGGACATACTGGGCATGCCTCCTTCTGCCTACTGGGGCTCAGGTTGTTCCTCCTCTGAGTCACGCTCTGCCTGTGATTGCCTTGGCAATGGTGGGGGGCTGTTTGGCCCAGCCCTATGCTGGTCCTGCTGCAGCTGTTTTCGCAAAATCATATTATGTAGCATAGCGCATGCCATGACAATTTGGGTACATGTAGTTGGTGTGTACTGCAAGGCTCCACCAGATGTGTCCAGACACCGGAACCGTGACTTGAGCAGCCCAAACACACGCTCTATCACATTACGTGTTTGTGCGTGTGCCTCATTATGGCGTTCCTGTTCAGGTGTGTGTGCATTTCTGATGGGTGTCATCAGCCATGGCTCCAGTGCATAACCTGCATCCCCCACTAGGTGTCCGTGTGGGATGTCACCATTGGCAAATGTCTGGTACAGCTGCGTCAAATGCCAGATGTGGGAATCGTGATAACTCCCAGGGCAGCCAGCACACACATTCATTATTATGCCCTGGGCATCACACATGACCTGGCAGTTGATGGAGGGGAAGCCCTTGCGGTTAATGTAGGCCCTACCCCGCTCACCAGCTGGTGCTTTGATGCATATGTGCATGCAGTCTATAGCACCCAGTACCTCAGGGTATTCCCCTATTTGCTGGAAGAGATGCATATTGCTGGCCAATACCTCACGGGCATTGGGGAAATATACATGATCACCGACATGTGCTGACATGGCATCCAGGAACTGGTGTAGTACCCTGGAGGCTGATGCCTGTGATATCCCCATCATATCGCCAGTTGGTCTCTGGAAGGTACCTGTTGCTAGTATTCTTAGGCCAACACATACCTTGGTTTCCACTGGGATGGGTTCCCCTCTGTTGGTTCTGTGTGTGAGGCGTGGCCTGCCCAGCTCAACAATTTGCTGCAGGAGCTCTCTGTCCACTCTGTAGCGCTCTACTATCTCCAGCTCATGTAACCCGTGGTAGGTGACCCTGGGCCTGTACACTCTTCTCCGTCTCCTCACTGTGGGTTGTCTGGCACCATCTGCATTGTCACCACCCTCAGCAAGTCGCCTATGTCTCATTATGACAGCTATGGCAGCCCCTAACATTTCTGCTCTGAGTTCAGCTTTTTCAGTTTTCACTTCTATTAGCTTACTCCTGTCTTGCAGTGTCTCTTAATGGAAACATCCTGCACTACTGTTTGCAGAGTTTTAAGTGCTGGGCTGGGCTACTATTCTGCTTGTGTAATTGCCTGCTTCTAATTGTTTTCACCTGCTAGCTTCAGCAGTTATCCCTGCTAGCTTCCTATTAATTCTGTTGCTTCCTTTTCCTCTGTGTTTCCTCAGGGGGGAGCAACTTGCGTACTATCTGAAACATGCTCACAGTGGCTTACACACGCGCACACGTGCTTACACGGTTCAGAATCTACTTATTCGGGTTTAAACGCGCGTACACCCGCGCAAACACTGTTACACTTCTGCCAACAGCCTCCAACATACTCAGACTGCCTTACACGCGTGCACACCCGCGCAAACAGTGTTAAACATCTCCCAACACGCTCCCATATGCTCACACTGCCTTACACGCGCGCACACTGTCCTACTCACCCTTCATGGCGTGCACACGTGCGCATGCACGGCCAGCAAGAAACTTTGGTGTAGGTTACAGTGTACACCTTCCATTTCTTGACTTTCCATGACTTATCTAGTGGCACATCTCTTTCCATGATCTGTGCCTGTCATCTATCATGTTACACTGGCCTCCAATGAACTGCATTTCTTTCTACCATTCCCCCCTGTGATGTCACCTATCTCCTACTCTATTCCTCCCCCTTTTGTATCTCTTACACTACTCAGACTGTGCTCATTTGGTATGTGACTGTGAGATTCAGTATCCGAACCCTCATTTACATGAGATTGCCTACTAATGCTTAGTTACATGTCTTAGACTCAGCTTCCCCCCTTAGCAACCACTACACGGTGGCCTTGTTGGTTTTAGTCTGCTGATCCCTGCATTATCATTCCATGTATTGCATGAAACCCACATTTGTGGGTTTATAACCTTCTTTTTCATGGTTTTATACAGCGCAGCCCATTTGCGCGGGGCTGCGCTGGGTTTAAACATGGGCGATCGCCGAAAAAAAAAATTATATTTTTAATATTTTTGCATCGGTTATCTTGCCAATGGCCACATATTTGGCCATTGGCATGCTGCCTGAATCATATGCAACCTTTTTTGGAGCTGACATCGCCCGTTGTGGATTTTGCAGAAATGTACTCAGTTGTCAACTGAGTACATTTCTGCAGCTAAAACGTCTCCTACACGGACTGGTTTCTGCTTCGTGGATCGCTAATATACCTCATTTGCATACCTTTCGGATGCAAGTGAGGTATTTAGCATGTCCACGCCCAGTCCATGTAAGAGACGTTTTAGCTGGTCTCTTACACGGAGTTTAGGGCTGTTCCTGGATCGCGAGGCTTGCATGGAGTGTTGCACGTCTCTTACACTCCGTGCAAGCCTTCGTGAATCCTGCCCACTGACTTTTCATATAATCTATTTAATAATTCTATAAAATCAGGGGAGAAATTCTTCAAGCACTTTAAATAAATACACCAACTTATGGAATCAAATGCTTTGTCTAGGTCTAAACTAATAACTGACAATTCTTTTTTTTCTTTTTATTGGCATAATATATTAAAGAAAAGAGTCTAATAACATTAACTTGAACTTTCCTGTTTAAAATGAAACCTGTATGATCATCTGCTATTAAGTCTGGCATCAACTGATTTAGTCTCTTCGCAAGAATTGATGTGAAAATGTTGTAATATACATTCAAAAGAGAGATGGCATGACAAGAAGAAACTAGTTTAGGATCTTTGTCATGTTTAGGATGGGATATCATGGCATATTTCCATGAAGGAAATTTGCTTACATTCTTTCTGAATTCTTCAAATGCTTCTGCTAATATCTTTAAAGTATTATCAGGAAACAATTTATATATTTCTGGTATTAATCCATCTAGTCATGGAACTTTGTTATTTTTGAGACTTTGGATTCATTCCTTTAGTTCCTTTATTGATATTGATTTAAATAATTTAGCATTTTGTTCTTTTGTTAATTTTTTGTTTATGTTCTCTTTTAAGAATTTATCTCTGGAAACATCACTACTTACATTTATATTCACTTTGTTGATTGTCTCATGGTGTGTCCTAAATATCTCTAAAATATCTTTTAGATCAGTCACATATTTAGGTTTATTCTAAGAATTATCGACAATCTCATATATGTGCTTAACATTCATTAAACCTTTTGATTTGACTGCTAATCTATGCATATTTTAGGATTAATGGAATATGATTGTAATTTAAGTCTCTCTAAGTTTATTGCAACTTTATGGTTCAAAATTTCAACATATGCTAAATTTAGTTGTTTCAGCTCCAAAGTTGTGCTTATGTCCTTAGTATTTAAGTGACTCTTTAGTGAATCGATTTTTAATTGTATTTTTACTAGTTATTTTCCCCGTACCAGCTTTTGATTTTACCAAATAAGTAAAATTTTAATGTGCCCCATAAAATTACTTTAGAAGTCATATTATTATCATTAAGGTGAATGAATATTTTTAATTCTTTTGAAAACCAATCTTTAAAACCATTTATTTTAATGATATAGGCTGGTATTCTCTGCCAAAAGATTAGATTCCTTTGTTTAATACTAACTTAAAATAACATTGTTATTGGACAATGGACAAGAGCTAATTAAGACCTTTTGTATTTTTGAAAATAGACTGTCAGTAACAAATACTTTGTCAATAGTTGTTTGTGTACCAAATCTATATGAGTAATGTGTGTATTTTAGAGATTTTGATTCTTTAATTTCATAAATATCTCTAAAATTTGAAGAAGTAATGAAATTATTTAATGTTTTAGCTTAAGCAGACATTGCAAAGTTTCTACTTTTAATAGTGTCATTTGGGGAGAGAATACTGTTGAAATCATCGGTATAAATAATATCACCTTTGGACATAATTGAAATTAATTCAAGGTATTTACTTGCCATTTTAGCACCAACATCAGGTATCCAGTTTGTATTAGCCAATGTGATATGATTTTTGTTTATCTCTAAAATTACTAGGCTTGGCATTCCATTTTTATCTGAATATGAATCAATTATTTTAGGTATTGGTAAAGTTTTATTCCATACAATCATACTACCTCTTCTCTTGGTCTGATAATGAGATTCCACAAGTACTGAGTAACCATTAGAAGACATTCTAAGTCTTTTTCTATTAAATGCATGTCTTGTAAAAAGGCAATATCTACTTTATTTGATTTCAAATATTTGATTAAACATCCTCTCTTTATAGGGTTATTAGGACCATTTACATTTAGTGATACACATTTTTAAGAAGATTTTTTTAAAGATACATTCGAATGCTATAGATTCTGTTATGGAAACATAACTTATACTAAAAGTAACTAACATATTTTTGGAACTATATACAACTCTAAACATGGAATACTTAGTTCCCGGTTTGATGACTAAGTCATCAAAACCACCCTCGTCCATCCTTGGATCTGTAATCTGCACCTATCTAATGCTACTGCCTTTGCTCTACTAAACTGACAGATTAGAATTATAAAAAACAACTCTACAGGATTATCCTGGATCATAGATATCATAGATTTATAACAATGTTTGATTAAGTGTTTGAATTTTTTTAAACAGTTAACTATGAATGTGGATTATGATAGCTAGTTGTTGACAGTATCATATAAACCTTTCCTAAATTCATTGACTACAACACATATTTCTGTTTGTCAGTATTATTAAGCAACTGTTATCATGTATCTATAACAATGAAAGTATACCTCTAGATGTATACAAGGTGAAGCTTCAATACTTCAAAGAATTTATGTTTAACAAGGTTGTATATATGAATTGATATATCTATATCTAATAATGCATAGGAAATATACAAATAATACTATATCTAGAAAACAAATATAAATAAGCAGTAAATTTTTCTAAGACAATACTGATGCCTATATGAATTTGAATTGCTCTCTTGAAATGTTATCCCAGGATGTTGCATTAAATTTTGTTAGGGTATGAAAGTTAACATAACTATCCCATCTCTTAGTTCTGCTTTCATTTTACTTGTTCATTATTTCAGGTAGATAGTTCTGAACAGTTTAGATAATTTAGTTAGTTCTTCTCTCCTCAACCCATGAAAACAAACAAGTTTGAGTAATATAATGTTTACATGCAAACAGCTAATCTAGCTATTCCTTTAAGTAATTTATTTAGCTTTTTTCCTCTGTCTCCCCTCCACCCCAGCTCTCCCCTCAAAAAAAATAGTGTATCTCTATGTATGATAGAAATATTATTTAACCCATCTTCTTAAGGTAATTATCTGCCTGTAAGGACTATGTGTCTTTAACAAATTAATGAAATAGTATATAGTGTTTACTGCATAATTATCTTAGATGTGCTTACTGTCCTTGCTTCTTATTTCTTATGACAGAGTATATTCTGAATCGTCAGCTTTGTCTGTAGAACAAATATCACCCTTCCAGTAAATGTAGGCAATTATTGATAGCAAAATTTACCATCAAATTAAGGTCTCAATGGATAACTATTTCATCAGCATTATAATAAAGAATATATAATCATTATGTTGTGTCTTTCGGCTTTTCCCGGTTAGGGATCATCTTGACAGAAATCATGTTATGCGCATTTGGCATATACTGCAGTTGGTATCCAATACCATTTGTAGATCTAGTTCCCTATGAGAATGGAGGAAGAAAGCAATATTTATATATGCATTACAATATAGAGACATGAACCAATCTTTGAATCTCCATTAAAAAACTAAAAGGAACAACAATCTTTCATCTTTCCATGAATTTCCTCCTCAAATATATACAACGACATTCATTTTTATAACTCCTCAGAACAGGTATTGTGCTTCCATGTATTATTTAAAATGCATGACTGGCAATTTCCGATACTTATTCTTCTATATATATATATACATATATATATATATATATATATATATATATATATATAGATATAGATATATATAACTAACAAGTGGCTACACTAATTTGAGGTTGTAATATAAATGTTTATTGTCATTTATGCAAAAATTAAGTTATACCTATGTCTTGATGATGCACAGCACAGTGTGTATACCTTTGTGTTAAAATCAGGGAGATTATACCATGCTATATTTTTATATTCAGCTTATTATTGCTGTGAATGGATGACATAGACTAAATAATAGAAATATGTGAGTCAATCCAAATTTCACAGAATAACTGGGTATTCTGGTGTTTAGCTTAACAGCTATGCTTAAAAAGGAAGCTGTCCTCGTTTCAGAATAAAATGTCAATCTAGACCATTACACAGTAATTTAAATAAAAACGCAGATTTAAACAAGTGTTTACTATGCATAATTTATCTTAAAGAGTTTCTTATTTACTTTTAATAAACTTACAGGTTACGTGTTTGACTGCAACTTAAAAAAATCCAACTATCCAACTATCTTTTTATTATGAGATGACATTACTGTGATTTCTTCCATTATTATCATCGTGTTAGCTTATCAGGAAAAGTCGAGAGTTCAGAGGTAACACAGTTTGTCTGATCATGCTGCTACTCTTCTAAATCAACTGCTTTCAAAAGCGGACTGTATTCTGCACTCGTGGATATATTCAAGTGAAGCTTTTTGGAGTTCTGGCAACAAAGCAAATTATACAGGTAAGCTGCTTAAAGACTACTTGTGCTTAACATGCCATGAGACACTTGACCACTAGGGAAGAAAGAAAGCAAAAATGGATTAATAAAAGCTCTAACTGTATTTCAATTCATTAACACTGTACAACATAGCCAAACACATCTCACTCTACTCTCTATATGCCCAGCAACACAAAACAGTTCTTTCGTCTGATTCCCGACTTGTGCACCCATAAATGAAAGACATTTTTCCCAACATAAACTTTACTTATAGTAAAAACTGTCTAAAGAATACAAAATGAATCTACTGTTGTTTAGTAACTGCACAACCACACTAGATCTTTGTGAAACCACATGCACAAAACTGTAGACACTAACAGTAAGAAAAATACCCTCAAAAAATCCGATTTGACTAAATATAGTGTACTATTACTATTTAACAGCTCTTTTGATCCAGAGACATTGCAAACATGCAGTAAAAAATGTCTGCCTCCCACCAGAGTCTTAAAACAGTTAAAAAGAAAGGGAATTAAAAATAGAAGGCTCAATGTTAATATAGAAAATGCGTATTTTTCAGATAAACAGTATAATAAATGAAATGCTTCGTAACAAATCTACACACTCAGCCCCTAGCTCTTAGAATGTTTTGACCTATCCCCCATGTATAATAGTTTAACCGGATATTGCTTTATGTTAAATTATAATGACATATTATTTTATTATAATATAGAAAAGGGAGAGGGGAAAGAAAGTGGGACATATAGTAAACAGGAATTAATAAATTAATTTGAGAAAAAAGAGAGAGAGAGAAGCAAGTGGGGAAGGAGAGAAAAGTAAGAAAGAAAAAATATATATCTATAATATATATATATATATATATATATATATATATATATATATAGATATATAGATATATATATATATATATATTTTTTTTTTTTTTTTGAAATTGTGTACTTTAAAATATGATCTGTCTCCTGTGAAGAGATTATTCCTGCTAGAGGATCATAATTGTGGAAATTGTCAAGATTATTTGCCTTTGAGTTTTTGCTTGTTTTGTCATTTGTAGCTAATGTACCATTAGTAGCTTGTCTTTTCAGGCTGGGTAAAGAAAGGTCCATGTCTTCTACTTTGTCTAATAGATTGTTTTTCTTGAATAGTCAGTTGCCTCTTCAAGGTTGATAAATACTTTCTGTCCATCGGGAATAGTAATCTCGATTCTGGCTGGAAAAATTATCTGTGCTCTCATCAGCTTTTTTTTAGTTCTTGATAAGAGGAACATGTGCTTTCCCCTTGGTTATTACAGTAGATGCATAGTCATTATCAAACCTTATGCTCTTCCCATTAACTTGTATTGGATTTCACAACCAAGCTGTTCTCAATATTAAGTCTTTGTCTTGTGTTGACTGGAATTTCATAATAATAGATCTTATAGATGCTGGACTTCTTGAGAGAATAGATTTGATAAGGACCTGTGGGGTCTTTTTATCCCAAATGATAAGGATTCGGGCAGGTTTAATACCTTAGGGAACCAATCATTTAAGAAAAGGATCATATTATTTCCTTCCATTTTTTGTGGGACTCCATAGAATCTAGTATTGTTCCTTCTTGATCTACATTCCAGGTCTTCTACTTTTCTAGTAATAAATTATTTTATTTTAATAGGAAATCTATCTGGTTATCATTTTCTGTTTGTCCTCTATCTATCTCATTGACAGGTTCTTCTATGGCTGCTCTTTGATCAGAGTGTTTTGTAATGATTTCCTTCAATACAGCTATCTGTTTCTTGCTATCCATTTTCATGGAAAGGTATATTAGCAATAATTGTTGTAATTCCTTCTTCATGGAGCTACCCTGAAGAGAAGTCTTTGAATGACTCATAACTATTCTAGTCTATAGCAAGCTGCAGAACTTCTAGCAGGGATTTTCTCAATAAAAACATACTAGAACAAAAAGTTCTTCCCAATAACTTGTCCACAATATTAAGTTGAGTAACTGTGATAAAATTCTTCAATGTTTTTTATGTTAAAGTGATAAAATCCTGTCAGAAAAAAAATCTTTTAAGGCAGCGCATCAAGAATGTGCTGTTATATCCTTGGCATCTTGCCCATGCCCCTATGTAAAGTTTTCTTATTAACATATCATTAATGCTTCACGTATAACATCAAACTAATGTGTGCCTAACTTCTTAAACAAGACAATGACATTTAATTTTAAATTATTTTACATATGTATGATGGGGCACATTAATTGTTATAATCATCATGGCTCCTCATTTATCCTATTTGTTTAGGACAGTTATGTCTTGTGAAGTATGATAGCAACACACGCCAACCTACATTACTCAACTCATACAACCGCATTCATCTGAAATCTATTTATAAACATAAGTGTTGACTTTTACAAAATAATGCATTCTCTAATTAAAAATCACACACATACAGGCCTCTTTGAAATGTATCTCTATTCATTCTGAAATTAGTATATATTCAATTTCCATACATAAAAAGTAGTTTTCTTGTGGCAATGACAGTTAATAAACCAGTTTAAAATATGTGCATACTTTATCTCATGGGTTTGATTCCCAGCTGGGGCAACAATATTTTAACACTGTGTAAGCCTCAGTATCACAATATGCCACAATTCATCCTCTAGCTCCTTCCAAACTGCAAGGATTAAAAGCAGTGCCATTAAGCATTCCATTGTTGAACAGTGGAACCTGTGTGAATAGGCTGAGTGTCACACATGGCAAAGTTCAATGCCATGTTTCACACCTTAACTGCTGTGTGATATAAGTAGTTCCAACCTGTCTGCCAAGCAATGCATCTTCTTTCAGTTGTGCAAATGCAGTTGGTAAGGCTGGGCTTCTTTGTGCACAGTCAGTTACCAGCAAGAGCTGAATTCGGCAGAAATTCAGACATATTTTGTTAGCCTGACTTTTGCAAACATGGCTGGCAAGTACAAGAATAGTGCTACATTTAGTGCACAAAGTTGGGTTGTTGAGGAGTCCAGGATATCTGTGGTATTCCTTATGTAGCACCACAGTTTTAGGCTGCTGTAGAGTGATTATACCAGGTTTTAGTATAAGGCTAAGGTTGGAATAGATTAGCCAAGACTGTCTGTAGTGCAACTGGCATTCCACACACTGGGGAATAATGTTATTACCATTATAGTGACCTTAGGAAGAGCAAGCATGACCTCCTATGCTGAAGGGAAGCTGAGTTTAGGACTGTAAACACTCCACAGTTGTTTAAGTATACTGATCCATGACCTGTCTATAACATGGCATTAATGGTCTAGCCAGCCAACACAGGTATTCATTATGCTTTCATATTTATATATTTTCTTTTTATACTATATAGCTGCAGAGGAAATAGCTGCAAACTATGAGGTACACCAGAAAAGATAAACTGACTTCAGAGAGGCATGCTGTAAGTATGCCTCAGGTCCAAATTCAAGTCAGATGTTTCTTTTCATCCCCTCACTCACTAGCATATTGAGCAGACATATCTCAGCTTTCATCTCAAGCATGCACGCATGCCTTTCTCCATAATTCTTGCTGTTTAATTATACAATAAGAACAGCAGATTAACATTGAGTGGATTCAATACCCAGAATCATCAATTACTTTTTATTACTGCATACATATATAATACATCTTGAAAAATCTAATTATGGTACCTGTAATTTTTTTTTACATTTTAACATATTTCTCATGTGAAAAGCTGCTCTTTGTTTCATGATAACAGTAAGATTTGTTTATTTTATGACATATTAATACCTTGCTGTCATATATGGATGTGTTCCTCCTAAAATCTGTACCATACTGGAAAATACGAGAGGACTGAAGTCATTAAATAATGACAAACATTTGAGTTTAAGACTCCATATCCTTCAGGAAATTCATGCTTATGCAAAACCTATGATTTTAGCAACTATCTAAGTTTGTAAGAGCAATATTTAAACTCAGTCCCTATTTGTCCCCCCATCATTTTAGGCTTTGTCCAGATTTTTTGCTCTAGAGGTTGAGAGGTATGTATACAATAGTAAATTATAATTGTTTATATATTGCCAAGGTTTATTAAGAAATACAGTAGTATGACATGCCATGTAGCTAATTATTGCTTTTTTTGTGTTTCCCCACCTTTCTCCCTCTTTTTTATTTTATTTTTGGAGAGGGGTTATAATTTATTAACAATCTGCTGTTTGCATACCTTGCTGCTGAAAATTAAATGACCAATAGCACAGAGTCATAGACCAATCACTGTAGCTCAGCTGCCACATACCTCCACAGATGGCAACATAGACACCCAGCTCTTCAGGTTCACACCCTGTTGGTATTGTTTCCACAACCCCTGCCTTACCTACTCCAACTGTACTAAGTAGCTGTTCCCTGGCTACTAGTCCAGTGGTACTCTCCTGGAGCAGTACCAGTGGAGGTAGTGATTTTGTCACCCAGCAGGAGCTGACAGAGCTAATGAAGGATATCATGGCGGGAGGCTTTGGTGCATATATCATCAGGGTTGAAAAGGTCTTGCATCACATTGCTACGATGAAGCCACATCAGACACTAACCCAGAAAGCTGATGCAGGAGACAGTGGCGGCAGTTCTGAGAGTAAGGACTAGATTCTTACTGTTCTCAAGCTGGACATGGGTGCAACTCCAATGTCCCCTACCTTTCCTCAATTATGATGTCCCCCAAACTTTTGTCTCCATCACAATCCCTGTCTAATATATTCTGTATGCCTGCCATGCTTCCCAACCTACCCTATCTAGCTGATCCTCTCATTCCTAAGCACCTTTCCCAAAAGCCCTCTCTCTTTCATGAAAGAAAAATGGGCACCTGCCTCCCCAAATCACCCCATACATAGCTTGCAACTTTCCCTTTGTGTCATCTGTACACACTTGATTCGGTTCAACTGACCATACAACATTTTTATGTTGCTGTCACCTATCCCTAGTGTGGTGATTCTCCAAATTCATGAAAGTTTGTTTACAATTCCACATTTATGTTGTGAAGAAGTGGATAGCTATGGTGCCCTGCCCCACCCTCCTGCATATTCTGGTATTCTTTCCCTGTGTCCTATCTTCTGCTTGCGTAACCCATTTCACCAGTGTCCTATCAACCACATTTCCACATATTTAATCTGGTGAAAAAATAGATTCACAGACAACACACATGGCCAGAAATGGCCCATGGAAAAGGCTTCATTTTATGTCAACATTTATGTGGAGGTTGACATAGCAAGCAAGGCTGACAAGACAGGGAACGCTGTTTAAATTTTTCTTGCAAAAGGTAGTGATTTCAATGTAATCCACAGTGGTCAGGTAACTTTCATTCAAATTTGCTTAAATCCAATGTACTCTGAGAATAAAGAGCAAGGGTAAAGTAAAGACAGTAGTGTGAAACAGATAATGTAGCAGCTTTTAGGCTGCTGGATGCAATAAAGTAGGAGTTCTTACGTGGCTTGGTGAGATAATTACTCTGTCTGTAGACTTGACAGTTTAGCATAGTATCATGAGTCCGATAACTGTAGATCAATGTACTAATTATTGACATTTCAAACATCTGTATTCCTTTACATTTACATTTCATTAACATACCATATGAATAGTGCATCAAGGCATCTTTTGCCAAAATAGTGTAGCAACAACAGAGAAAGCTAGTAAGCCAACCTTATGCTGCTTATGTCTTCATGTCTGTAGTATTCTCCTGCCACTTATTGCTTTATGGTACAGAGCAGGATACATCCTTATGCTGCTTATGTCTTCATGTCTGTAGTATTCTCCTACCACTTATTGCTTTATGGTACAGAGCATGATAAATTCCTGAAGATTTAATAAGTAAGAGAAGCACACCATACAGATCTTCCTATATGTCCCTAAAACATATTGTTGTTATTACTCTGTGCATCTGTCTCTGTCTCTCTCTGTTCTAGTCTTCTGCTTCAGTAAATTGTCACTGTGTTTCAACTGTATTATTTAAATGTTGTGAAGTGCTAATCCCTTTGTGGTGTGACAAGATAATGCTTGCATATATAGATAGATGTTTTGACTACTTTCTATGGTTTTAATCCAGTCATGAACTGATGTTTTTGTACACTATTTGATGTGTTCCTGTTGGTTAAATGTCATTACAATTCATCATTATTCTTTTTCTGTAGTAAGCTACTTTGTCCCCTTCTTACATCTCATCCTGTTGATGTATCTTCTTCCGTCTGTATCATTATTCGTCCTCCTCTGCTATTGCTCAATATCTGCCACCAGGCAACAAGTGGAAATAAGGCTAAATGAAGTACACAGCTTATGGCAATATCTTGTGATTTTATTGCCTTCGGCCACATTACAATGTTCTGCTTCATGCCGTTGTGCTTAGCTATTTATGTTAAGTAAAATGTACTTCCTATGTAGTGTACTTAGATAATACCCAGGTATACATTTTTTTCTTGGAGTTCTCTAAAGATTCAAATCCACATGGATGAAAAAAGTTTCAGGACATTTTGTCTGACTTCTGCAGCTGTAAATGTTGGCTACACCTTTTGTTAGCACATCATTATCCTGCACACTCTTGTGTGGGGTCATTTACTGCACTGTTATAACTTGATATTACTTGTGAACCTCTGCTATCTCTGTAAAAAACAAAAAAAAAAAAAAAATCTTTTTTTTTTTTTTTCGAGTTAAAAAAAGTTTTTTAGGCTTGCTGTTCCTGAAACTGTGTTTGAGTTTCTGTGAGCCATTTTTTTTTGGGCTGAAGGGAGGGAGGTCTCTCTGTTGTGGCAGTGCAGTGCATGAGCATTGAGCAGCTTCCTTCCTGCCCGTGAGTGAGTGACTTGAAACTGACTTGGCCACTAGGGTCATTTCCATTCCTCTCCTTCCCATCTTCTTCTTCTTTTCCTCTCTGCCTCTTCGAACTTTTGGGCGGCTTTTTGGCTTGGTTGGCTGGCTGTTGGTGAGAAAAGAAAAACTGAGAGAAGAAGGGAGGAAAGAATTTTTTGCCTTTTTTTTTTTTTTTTTTTTTTTTTGTTTTTTTTTTTTTTTTTTTTTTCTGCATAGCTGCCTGTTGCTGAGCATTTTCTGGCTTTTTATTTCTGTATTAGTAGCTGTATTTAGAGCACAAAAAAAAGCTGTGCTTTGAATTTCCCTCTTTGGTTTTAACTTTTTTTCGCTTTTTTCTTTTATTTATTGCATTTTTTCTGTCCTTGACCTAGCTTGTGTGGGGTCATTTACTGCACTCTTGTAACTTGATATTACTTTGCTGCTTCCTCTGCTAACAAAAAAAAAAAAAAAAAAAAAAAAAATTTTTTTTTTTTTTTCAACTTTTCAAAGTTTTTAAACTTTTCTGTTAGTGTGCTGTTTGTTTGAAGGTTTGAAGGTTTTCTGTTTGCTGGGTTGCTTGTGCTCTGTTCATTCTCACAGTGGCAGTGGCAGTGAGGAACATTGAGCAGCAGCCCCTAACTTCCTTGACTTTGTTGAAGTCTATTCCTTTTTTTTTCCTTTTCCCTTGCTTCTCACGCTTTGTTTTCTTTTTAGCTAACCTTCTTTTTCCATTGCAAGCGAGCGCTTAGGCGAGCAGCATCGTTAAACAGCGAGTTGGCGGCAGAGTTAAACACTACAGCAGTTTTTTCTTTCTAAAAACTTCTGTTAGAAACTTTTTCCTTGAACTGCTCTGTTAGGGAACCTAAACAGTTTACACTGCTACACTACAAAGTGCAACACTAAAAACCTAGCACTTGTTCCAAAAACACTTTTCTTAAGCAAAAGCTCAGCACTTGTAAGCATCCTTATAATCTTCTCAGCATTTTCTCTTTCTCTATACAAATCTCTCACTCTTACCACTAGCACTCTCCCACTCCACTAATTTCCCACTACTCCCTCTTCTCATACTCCTTTCTCCAACAACAATCTGTCTCCTCTAGCATCCCATTTGTCAGATGCTGGGAATTCCCTGCACAATTGGTGATTTGCATATCATTTACAATCTACAAATTTCCCCATGTACACTACCCTCCTCATCTCCATGCCGACACTAACCACTCCCTAGATGTACTGAGGCTGAGCTGAGAGAGCAGGAGCTGGTATTCCAGAGACTGGGAGGACTAACTCACAAAAGAAGGAGCCCACACACCCCACAACCACACCACACACACACACAACTGACACACACACAAGAACACATACACCCACACAATAAAAAAAACAACACAAACACATAGGCCTCCAGGCAAGAGCAGAATTTACCTCAGCAAACCAGAACTCCACAACAAACACACAAACAACAACACAACAACACAAACAACACAAACAACACATAAACAACAAAACAAGTAAATAAAGCAGAACATACCACAAAGCATCTCAAGTATAGGCCAAACATAACACCCACAGACTGACACACCACCAGACTGACTGAGAGTCAGGTCACCAGACTGAGTAAAGGCCTGAGGGCTACATAGACTCCTGTCCAACAGCAGCAATCTCAACAGTCAGTCAACATCAATCCACTCCACTCAGCGCAGTCAGTGCGACTCTGTCATTGTCCACGATTGGTGTCAGCGACCTGGAGGCGTGAAAGTTTTGATTATAGCCTGATGGTATATGACCTGATTCAGAAGGCACCTGACCTGCCATCCTTGAGCCTTCCCCTACCTATATGATTAAATGATTTAAATAAGATGATCATTCACCAAGATGGAATGTCTGTCTAATTGGTAAGATTGCTGGATTTAATGTTGTGGCTGAATTGATGACAGCTTGACAACAAGGGCTAGCCATGCACAGCTTGGATGCGTCACCCACCCCTAGGCCCTTGATACCCCATAAGGCTCCATGTCACCATAGCCTTTTTTACAATTGGGCAAAATTCTAAACCTACCACCCTAGAACACAAAAAAAAAAAAAACTAAGGTAATGCTGCTCAAATGCCAGAAATCTCAATCAAGAGATGTGCGTGTCAATGCCGGGGATCTCCAGTATGGAGAACATCCTGTGTCTGCTGTGTGAGAGCACCTTGGGACAATGAGAGCACCACCTCATATCATCAAGAAACCTGGTTCAATGCCCATGCCCGGCAACAAAACACGGACACCTACCCACCATATGGGGTGGCCATCATAAAGGACAACACCCTGGTGGCAACGACGATGCATCGGACCCATCCCGGAGACCATCCAGGCAGGGCAAGACTGCAGGCAAGACTGCTCTGCAATTTGGCCATCCTCACACCACAACCCTCAAACTGGCCTCCCTGAAACAATGGAGGGATAAATGTATCTCTGATAAATGATAACCTCACAACACCATCACTAACTAACACTAGAGACCAATGTACTACAAAACACATAAACTCTACTGCCACTCCTCTTCCTGGAGTTCAAAACTCAAAAAGCCATGGAATAAGCCCAAACACTCATGCCAAAAGGATGTCACAAGGAGAGAACTCAAAATCCCATGGAATCACAAACAACCAACACCGGAAGTCAACCCCTCACTGGTGAGATCAGATCATAACAGGATCGCTGGAGGTCCTCATCTCCCGCCCATACCCTAACCCCAAAAACCACAAAAAAAAACTCCCCAAACTTCAGGTCCTAAAGCCGAAAAAAAAAACTAAAAAAAACCACATGGCTTCACTTCTCAAAACTTCTAAACATTACTTAAAAACTTCTTTTCAAATGTCTAAAGCAGCTGGTGGACCTTAAGCACTACTGCAACTGCAGGGGAAATTGCAACTAAAGGAAACCTAGTGTACCAGCACTGTCAGCCCATAAACAAGGACCCCAGCAAAAAAAGGCAAGCTCTCAGGAAAGCGAGGAAGCTAGAGCAAGATAGAGAAAAACAATTGAAAGGAAAAACACCCAAGCTAAATTATGAGCAAAAAAAAATCAAAGGAGGCAAAAATTGAGAGAAAAAAAATTAAGAGAAAAAATATCCATATAAAATTCTAACAATCATAAAAAAACCTAAAAAAAAAACTCAAAAACCACTCAGAAACTCCCAAAATGTTGCAGAATTTACTTAAAAAAGCCCCAAAAATACTCAAATTACACACACATTCAGTACAAACTCCCAAAAAGGAAAGGATTATAACAAATTTGAGAAGAACCAAATTTTTGAAAGACAAAAAAAAAAGAGGAACACTACCAGAGAAGCAAAGCCCAGAAACAGCAAAAACGGAAAGTCCAAACACCCGCTGTGTGCCCTCGCTGAACTGCTCCAGGAATTAAACCTGGAATTAAACCACCTGTTTACTCCGGCTACTTAATCCATGAGTTCACACAGGAGATAAACCGTGCCTGTTATGCCTACTTCATCAGGGTTGCACCTCTTCCTGTGAATTCCACCGACCTGGAGGCAGAAATAGCCAAGGCTGCCAAAGCATTGAGCCTCATAATGGAGACCACTGGAAATGACATAATTTAATAAGCGGCACTTTGGATCCAACTGCAAAGCTTGATTTGATCAGACATGTGCTTTTTTTATAATTTGGGACATCAGAGATTGGCTTTGTTGAGGCCTATTTTGCCTTTTCCCATGATACCTGACTTTGGGTGACAAACTTGAGCGACATTTTACCCCACAGGGGCCACATACATGATACCTTGAAGGGGCAAGCATCTCATCACCAACCCATAGGGCAAACCAACATGGATGGACAACACCCTGAGCTCCATCACAGTCAGGGTTGCCTGGGCAGGAAACAGACCCTTGGACTCTGGTCAGACTGGAGATGTCACAGGGTCCCTCCAGTCCTGTCACAGGCAGGTTGGCCACAACTCATCAATCACAGGAAGACACAAACACACATCTGGTACCACTGACAAACAGGCACAAGCAAACACAAACTACATCTGATAGACAAAACATATCAAGGACAAGATATCCTTCAGACCATAGTCCTTTGGAGAAGAAAAAACAGTTAAATGGCATATTGTTAAATGTGCCAAAGCTGGGAAATAAATACTGCCTAGGCCAAAAAATCCAGTTAACCCAGCTATGGGTCAAGGGGGCCTGATCACACAGGTAAAGTCATCTAGACTGAAGACCATGGGTCTTTGACAATCATCATTTGACAGACTTACATATAAAAGCAAAAGGAGTCTCCAGTTGCCTTCACATTTGATTGATCATGCAGGATTGATTGCCCATCAGCCAAGGGATTGCATTCTAGATCACTCACCACTCATTAGACCTATGATTGAGATATAATGCCCCATTCGAATGTATCTGAGCCCCAACCTGCAGCAGGGATAAAGGAACCAAAAGTTCCTCACCAAAAGGATAAAGGGAAACCAAAATCTATTCAGATCAAAAATCAGTCTCCAGAAGCCCACCTCTATTCAGTCTCAAACCGCTGGGTGACGGTGACCTAACTCTTGAATATGAGGTCATGTCAAAATCTAGATCCCTCAGAACCACCCTCAAAACAAAATTAGACTTGCTCAGAACCACGGGGAGACTGAGACTTCCTGAACCAACCGCTAGATCCCTTAGAGTATGGCTGGAGAGAGCCAGAGACCTGAGAGACAGGCAAAGAGCAAAACATAATCCCGGAGGCACAGAGAGAGCAGAGCACTTGCTGGCCTCTTTCAGGAGGGGCTTGACCCTTCATGGGGGGGGATCAAGGATATACCCCAGGGGATAGATTTCAGGGGCACTTCTGACAAGGCAGAGGGTAATAAAAATAATATATGGTATTGGGCCTAAAGGGGGGTATGCCAAGCCAAATAACTATGGGCTAGAAAACCTAATGCCCCTTGCACAAGCTATATTAATGCACCTGCTCTCTATTGTGAAGCCTGTCTTGTACTTACCTTTGTACAAAAGTCGGCACAGATCAAAATGCATTTTATTTTATTTTATTTTACATTTGTTAACCGGGTTAGTCTGGCTGAGCTTTTGGCTCATTTTCAGCAGAGACCCAGGGAGAAAAGCTCCTCAGGACTAGAAAATAATTTATTAACTTTTAGTAACAGTAGTAACAATCAGCTCTAGGATCTTACAAGCAGAGACCTGGAGAGAAAAAAGCATACTCAGGGAATTCAATTATGCAGAGTATTAACAATTGGCAGACAAGTATGTGAGTTGTTACAAACAAGGTTTTAAACAATTAGCAGAAGAAAATGTGACTAGTTGCAATATTATTTAAGCTGCTTAGAGCAAAATGAGTTAATAGGCAGATACTTATTAAAAGTAGGTAGGATCTAGTTGTATAGGAGTTTGGAAACAAGAAAGAAAAGTAAGAATGGCTAGTAGGAGATGTAGGGGAGGTAGAGTATAGGAGACAGACTAGACAGGTTGTTTTGAGACTGTAAGAATTAAGAGTGTTTGGAGATAGAGGAAGGGAAGAGGTAGGAAGAGGCAGGGGAATGGTGTTACAGATACATTAAGAGTGAGGTGGTGAAATAGATGAAAACAAAACAGACAACTGCTAATTCCTATTCTAAATTCAACACTTCAAGATATTATTATGTGTGTGCTAATAATTTGTCATAAGTAGAGCAATTCACATTGGCAGTGCTGTGTTAAAAGAGTAATAAAAAAAAAGAAAAAAGTACATAATTATTGTTTCATGCTGCACAATATTTGTATGTCTGTATTACTTTTGTCAACAGGTGGTCTTGATTTAAAAATGGTGTTGACTGGAGTAAATCTGTCATTTAACTTATATCTGCTCTATGATGTTTACACTTGCAACTTTGTTACAAGCTTGGTTAACCCGTTCTCACATATTCCATCACTGTTATTGTACAGTGCGCCATCCAATGTATACCTTGTTTGTTTGTCTTGGCAATGCACATAGTGGAAGTATGAGACAACACAAGTGTGCAATCATCTGGGCATGAAGTTGCAGCAAAGCTGGATTGATAATCTAGTGATGTAGAACAGTGATTATTAATGGTATCCTATAATGTGAAACATGTCAGTGTCCCTCACAGTAACACAATGTACATGGACAACAATATTTGAATTTTACTAGAGAAGTATATAACAATCATAGTGATGTTACATTGTCTTGTGCACACATGTGCATTTGCTGCACTATCTGTGATGCACAGCACTATCTGTTCCAAATAGTGGATTTTCAAAAAGTTCAAATGTCCTATTTCACATTGTTAATGCTTGTCTAATCCTGTGGTGCTTGTGACTAATACAGTGCTAGTCTAGACTGTGCACATAGGGAGGATGTTTGATGCTCAACATGGGAAACACATGGGAGAGTGTGGGTAACACTTGGTGCTGTATCCACATCCCCTGAAAAGTATACGGTTAACTCTTCACACAACTCCCTTAGCTCACTTTTTAATTAAGCATCATCTCTGCAACACACTGATGAGGTCATCCTGACAAAACTGCACTCTTTCCCCTTAACTGTCAGACTTGTCCTGTGGTGCTTGCAACTGATATGTTGGCCTATAGATTGTGTAAGTAGATCTGTAGGAGGTTTGATGCCCAAAATGGAAAACTTGAGTGTGTGTGTGTGTAGCACTTGGTGCTGTATCCAGTTCCCCTGAAAATAATGCATTCAATTCTTCACACAGCTCCATTATCACACTTTTTATTGAACATCATCTATGAAACATACTGATGATGTCATCTTGACCAAAAGTACCCTCGCTACACTTAAAAAAAACAGGCTTCTCCTGTGGCATTTGTGATTAATACAGAGATCTCTAGCTTGTGTAAATAGATAGGTACAAGGGTCAATGCCCACCATAGTAAACTTGTGGGTTTAATAGTGAGCACTGTATCCACTCCCGTATCCCACATTTTACTGAAGCATCTTCTATGAAACACACTAATGAGATAGTCCTGACAAAAAAGAACTCTGTCCTCTTAAGGAGTCAGATTTTTCAAGTGGCACTCGCAAATACTACAGTGTTTTCTACACTGTGTAACTAGATAGATAGGAAGTTTACTGCTCAGTATGAGGAACTTGTGTGTGTGTGTGTGTGTGTGTGTGTGTGTGTGTGTGTGTGTGTGTGTGTGTGTGTGTGTGCATGTGTGTGAGGGTGTTTACAGTTAGACGTGCTTGTGCTCAATCAACTTTTACTCTACATAAAAGTTTCAGATTGTTAGATGACTCCACCATCCTTTAATCCCACCTTTCATAACCACAGTTTCTTAGCAACATAAAGATGTAATTAGGCATACTCTTTGTACTTTGCTAAATACAATTTTCTATACATTACTTAAATAAACAATGCTGTTTTCTAGACAAAACTATGTACACAACTGTGTAAATGAATGCCTCCAATAAGTCTCATACATTGAAAAAAATATCTATTTCAAATTTTTAGAGGGAAAGTGAAGCAAACATTTGTTAAGTGGGAGAGTATGTTTCTGTTTTTTAAATGACAGGTGGTTTGTGAGGAAGCAGTAAGAACACAGGATCACAAAATGATATTCTCTGTTTACATCCCTGGTTCAAAACACAGATGCAGTCATTCCTTCCAAAGTAAATTGTCACATTTTAAATGTCAGACTTCTCATGTGGTGCTTGCATTTCTTACACTTTTCTCTAGAATGTGTAAATATATATGTAGGAGGCTTGAATACAGCAGTGCTTTGCTTAGCTTCTACAAGTGTGTGTCTGACTGCAAATTACTTCAGGATTATTTTACATACATTTGCAGTGGTAATTTTTGCAACCCCAGATGGCTGTATAAGCATTGTACCAAACACATATTCTTAGCAATACACTGCTGATATCATCTCTTTATAAATGCTGCATGCCTCACTTGCACTCCATGTTCCCCTCTAGTGCTGGCTGCTGATAATATGCTATACAAATGGTGTAAGTGGATAGGCAGGTGGCTTAAGTCCCTCCCTGTTTAAATAGTGTGACTGTTATTAGTGTCATATACTATTGGTCACTCGACTAACACCTTTATGTACACTATTACTTATTAGATGGATTTACAGTGGCACAGTGTTACCCTACTAAATTCTAGCATCTACATGGAAAATAGATTTTTGGCCACACAGTGGTTATATAATGCTACCATAACTGCAGCATCTCACAGTCAGACCATGACTTATCCTGTGGTGCTGGACTTTGGTACTGTGCTATTTACATTGTGTAACTACATATGTAGGATGTTTGAGGCCAGCTGTAAATGTGTCTTTCACCCTCATGCTGTGCATACTACTATTCAAACACATATATGATGTGTAGCTGTACAGTATTATTGAAGACTTCATCCACTTTTTTAGCATAAAGATCCAGCTAATAAAGAGTGGTGATCATCATCATCATCATCATCATCCCCTTTTTCCCATTTACATGGGGTCGGGGTATCGTATTAACTGTCGCCAAATCTCTCGATTCAGTGCCACTCTCCTGCCTTCTTCAACACTCATGCCTGACTGTCGCAGATCTTCTTTCACACAATCCATCCACCTCTTTGCTGAACACCCTCGCTTCCTCTTACCTTCTTCCTGTCTGTCCCAAATCTCCCTCACCAGATTGTCTTCTGCTTTTCTACACATGTGCCCATACCATCGTAATCTGTTTTCTTTGATCTTTTCTGCAATTGGAGCTACTTTGGCTTCTGCTCTTATGTCCTCATTTCTTCGCCTGTCCCGCAGTGTGCATCCTACCACTTTCTCAGGCACTTCATTTCCATCACCTCTAGCTTCTTCAACTGTTCTGCCTCTACTGCCCAGGTTTCTGTACCATACAGTAGTACTGGTCGCACCACTGTCTTGTACACCTTACTTTTCAGCTTCTTTGGCATTCTTCTGTCATATACTACACCTGATAATCTCTGCCAGTTGGCTGCAGCCCCTCTGATTCTAGCTTTGACCTCTTCATTCAGACTACCCTTCTCCTCAACCACCCCTCCCAGATACTTGAAGCTGTTTACCTGTTCCACTATCTTCCCATCTATCTCTATTCTCAGCTTCTTTTGATTTCCCCAATCTGCTGCCATTACCACTGTCTTATCTGTGCTTAGTTTCATCCCATGTGCCTTCAGATTTGCATTCCATCCTCCTATCCTTTGCTGAAGTTCTAGATCAGAGTCTGCCTGTACTGCCACATCATCTACATACAGCAGCTTTGTTGCTCTGACCCCTCCAACCTGTTTGCTGATGTAGTCCATTACCAGTATGAACAGCAGTGGGCTCAGAACTGAACCCTGGTGTACACCCACTACCACTGGGAACCCCTCAGTGAGGCCAAACACTGTTCGTACTTGAGTCACTGGGTCCTTGTACATTGCCTGTACTAATTCTACTAATGTTTCTGGGACTTCAAACCACCACAGTACTGCCCAGATCAGCTGTGAGTGATGATATCATCCAGTTAAATGTAGACTGTCCCAATTGTACCATGTGATCTTTGGGAGCTATCTCAAATCCAGCTATTACTGCTCAGACTATTTTACATCAGTCTTATTATGACCGCACATATTGCTAAGACTGTTGTCAAACACTTCTACTGTCTACACACAAAGGTGTTGTTTTCTCTTACAAAAAGTTATGATAATTTCTCACATAGTTTTAGTCAGAGTAATGAGGACATGTGACTACATTTTCCTTACATAACATATTTAGAAAATGTTATCCTCTGGCATGAGAGAAAATGCAATGGCATTCTGTATGTTGTTGACGTAGTACAGCAATTACAAGCACACATATCCCTTGCAGGAATAACATGTAGGAACAGACATACTGTGCTGCATTCATCCTGTACAATATCATGTATTTTCTGTTGTCAAATGCTCATGTGTTCAACATCGCCTGCGAGCATTGTCGGACCTTATACTGTAATGCATGAATGTCATCTACCACACTTTTAATGTGTACATTTACTATGGGAGAGGCTTCCACCATCACTTTTATCTCAAAGAGATTGTTTGCAGCACATACAGCTGATGTAATAAGTTAGCATAGATGGAGTGTGAGAGTTGTGTTAAGACTCCCACTGTGGCACGTGCATATTTCTCAACTGCCCCTGATTTGTAGAGGCATCCCTGATTTTGGCTAACATTTTAACTCTGCCTCTCTTAATCCCACCTAAAAGTGGTGACTTTTGAAGAAAAGGTGATAAATTACACTTAATAAATAATGACAATAATTAGAGTTACAGACTTCTTTTACTTTAGAAAATGTATACTCACTCATGTTCTTTCATTTTGTCAATGTCTCATGTTAATAATACTTATATATGAAAAGTGTTCCTGATTGTCCCTGATTATTTCGGGATTTGTCTATGATTCTGTTGAGATTTGTCCCTGATTGGTTGAGAGCTATGGTTCATCCACACGTCATTAGTCAGTAGAGTCACATAGCTTGTCATACAATTCCAGAAACCGCAGCATTATATGAATGTACTGACATTATATAAACACCATTGTACCTAGTTATGCTCATCCATGTTATGTTGGACAATGTTGTATCAACAGAAGTTGTAATCACATGGCAGTGAATTGATTATTCAGGACAAGTCATGCTGTAAGTGCTCCTGTGGCATGTGCATTGAGTACTGGCTTGTATAACATACCTACATAGATAGGCCATGGCTTAATTCTGGGACAGTGTATGCTGTACAATGGTAACAGCTTACTTGTCAAAGAAGCCTTGATATTGTACTGCTCACTGCTGTGTGACAGTAACATGTGTAGCTCCTTTCCAGCATTCCAACTAAATTTGATTGTTCATATCATATTCATAACTCCTTTTTAATGCACACATTAAATTCTGTTATTTGTGACAGCCTACATTGCTAGTTGTTAAAGTACATGCATTCAGTACAGAGGTCTGGAGTCACAGAGGTCTGAATATGGCAATATCTGTCTGTCAGACAACAGTGTCTTAAATGCAGACAATAGTTATGGCACACTCAGAGGGTCACCTTTTTCAAGCCTTGTCCTACAAGGTGGGGCATCCATACTCCTTACAACAGGAAAGCCCTTCAGGTGTGTCCTTCATGACATGACTGATATAAGTATTTCTGTGGTGTCCATGATTGTTATGCATCTCTCTGACAACTGTCATGTCATATGTTTGAAAGTGACATGATGCAAATGTTTATTATGTCATGTGTTGCTCACAGACATCATATTGTCATAAAATAATTACACTCTGTATTGCATATCTTCATCAAGGCACATCTTTATTAATGCAATTGTTTTTCTTTATCACACTATAAAACTTAATGGCAGATGAGGGATTCCATAATCATTTTTTACTGTATGGCATGCTGCCAGACCATCAGAAACTGTAATTGGTCCTCTGATACAACATTTTCTGTGTGCTGCTGCTGTTGAATTGATGTTATGTTACTAATCCCTGTTTAATTCTATTGAGCATGACCAGTATAATGATGCCTGATTGTCTGCAAATCAGTAATGGAAAACATGAAATCATGACATGTCATCCAAGCTGTGTCGTCATTTGTCTGTTATATATGTTGTGTGTTATTAGATTTCTATTTAGCATTTACATGATACTGCATTACAAGGAACTATGAGTCAAATCATTTGTAGTATGCATATCTGTGGATTATTGCATCTGACTGATTTACTGTCAAAAATGAAATAATAGTGGTATCTAATGTTGCAAGTATAGAAATGATGCATGTGTAATATTTCATTATGCATTCTATAGACTACTTATAGTGCTAAAGGGTCAGCCTAAGTCAATTTTTGCAGGTAAATAAATATATACAAAGTAGCCATTTACCTTTTCTTTTTTCTGTAGTTTACCCTACTTTGCTAACTCTCTGTTCTTCATATGTCACTCAGTCTACAAAGAAATAGTACTTAAGCCAATCTTTGAAAACATTTTAGCTTTAAATTATTGGTCCCTTCTGATTGTACTAATGTTACTGTATTAAAGGCAGCTTGCGGTTCCCCACTGCCCAGTTCCCCTACCTGCGCTGACTCCTTGTCCTGTAGCTTACAAACTGTCATGCAGTATTTCCGTCTAACTAATAAACTGTACCTTTATACTAGTAACAAGATTCAAGCTTTCTGGTTAAGTGGCATCTTAACTGGTGGGTTCTGCTTTCATACTTTTTTTGTAAAGAATATCTGAATACTTGATTCTACATGTACAAATGAGAATGCACATGCACCTCATGTTATGGTTTATAAATATGAAGCTAGAATTCATGCTGGAAAAACAGGCACAAACTACTTTTTACTAACCAGAATAGTCCCAGTAACCCATGATCTGTCCTCTCCTGTTATATCCTATCTTAGCCTTACTGAGATATCTGGTTTCTATAGTCACACTTTGCTTAAAATGTTTGCTTTATTCCTAACTCACATGCAGAATTTTGCTGAGTTCTAGACTGCTGCTTCCTAAGGAGTTGATCTGCATTCATGACCTGAATGGCATGTATAGGACAAGCAGAACATAGGCAATAACCATAAGCCTTGTTCTCACATCAACTGTTTGTGCACAACTTCAACTACTTCTGCTGGCTTTTGCGGTAGTTATTTAACATCTATTTCTTTGTTAATTGGGGCAGAATGTTGATCCTATTGGTCCATTTTCAGGTTCATCCCGGGTTTACAATACTAGAGTTCACTGTCAATACAGAAATATACAATCATTTAAAACACATCAGTCTGTATAAGTTATTTGTAATAAGCTCAATATAGGAGACAAAATGCTGTGCAACCTATTGTGACAAGCATTATTCTTAGTGAGGTGAGCAGGGCAATAGTCATGTTTAAAGCTATATATAAAAGGACATATGATGACAAAGGATGGGTAACTGATGGGGGGGTCAAAAGGTTAGGACTGGTGAGACAGAAAGGTTAAAACAGTGTAGGTAGCTTTAAGTGTAGAAAAGAGGAAGCAGGGGTGAATACTACAGCAAGAAAATAAGGTTCATAGCAGGGATTAAAAATGTAGTATCAGTCATATCTTTCTATGCTCCCTACAGCTAACCATCAGCTACACCAGTTCCATGCCTTATTCACAGGGTTTGTCAGACTCGCCTTGGCTTCTTCCAAATTCAACTCAACCCTTATATTGGACCAATGAGGAGAGCAAGAACATTGGTGCAGCATCATACTACTGTCAGGAAGTGTGCCCAAACCCCTCCCACCATATCTCATAACCTCGTAGTGCATGAAATCTGGACAACGTCTGACAAGTTATGGAGACAAAGGCCCAAAAATAGAGATAGATTTTAAATATTGCTCTTATAAACTTGGAAATCTGCTAAAGTAACAGAGTTAGGGTGAACATACATCTTCTGATATAGTATAATATTATACTATAATATAATACATACTATTTATAGTATACTATATTAATATACTATTATATAATATAGTATTATAGTATAATGACTCGAGTTTCACCCTTGTGATTAAACCTCACCAACCGTGGGTAAATCTTCAATATACCACATCCAAAACATCAGTATCCATTTCTCCAAAGGCTTTGACATGCAAGCAATATTTCTCTACTTTGTGCATAGCTGTTGTTGACTTAATGTATATATCTATCTTAATGTACACAATACACACAGACACACATACATACCAATATGCATATATATATATATATATATATATATATATATATATATATATGTGTGTGTGTGTGTGTGTGTGTGTGTGTGTGTGTGCGTGTGTGTGTGTTTATACATATACATATATATATATATATATATATATATATATATATATATATATATATATATAGGTAGATGTCAGAGTGTGTGTGTGCATGCATGTGTGTGCCTTGTGAAGTCAACAAGATGCAGACAAATGATGTATTATGCATTTATTCCACTTTCACTTTAGGTATTCTAGCACATTTTAATTAATCTGGAAATGTGTGCTACCCACTTCTGAAAACAGCTGTGATCAGAAAAGCAACGTATTCCCCAGAAACTTTAAAATCTGAAACATATTGCTCATAAAACCAAAGGCAGAGAAACAAAGCTGCTTTTCATCCACGCAGATGTACTGAATTGAGACTTCTGATATAAAATTTACATAACATGCAGTCCCTCACTGAAGTCAAATCCATAGAAAAACAAGACACTACTGATGAAGCCAAAAGCTCACTAGAGACTGCTGATATAAGCACTCCAAGAATGCATATCCCCTCAATGAACTTAAATCCAAGAATAGAGGATTAAACTTCTGCAGAAAAACATAATCCAAGTAATTATTATTAACAAAACACATTTTATTGTTTTGGTTTCTGAACTTATTGCTTATGATGATTTTTTTTTTTGTTTCAAAAAGAAGATAATTTATCTATCACAACAAGAAACGGTTTATAGTTTCCTGGTTTCTCAATTCAGTTCTTACTTTTGATTTCATAAAGTTACAGAAAAATAAAAACACTATTTGCATTTTTGCCAGTTGTATTTTTTTCTTTTCAAGCATGTTTTTGTAGATTATTGTTGATATAATTCTTCGGGTGGTTCAGTGGTTAGCGTTGCTGCCTCACAGCAAGAGGTTCTCCGGTTTGATCCTTGGCTGGGGTGTCTTCAGTCTGCATGTCCTCCCTGTGGTCGCGTGGGTTTCCTCCAGGTGCTCCAGTTTCCTCCCAAAGACATGCTGTAGGTGGGTTGGACACTCTAAATTGGCCCTAGATTTGAGTGTGTGCATGTGTGTGCCTTCTGTGGAAGGTTGGGCACCAGGCTGGCAACTCGACACTGTAAAACTCCATTGCCATCATGAGCAGACAGGTGATCTGCTGTGGCAACCCCTAACCGGGAAAAACCAGAAGAAGATTGTTAATATAATTCTTCCCTCCTGCCTTTTCCTCTGCCTTTGATTAAGCAGCTAGCCCATGTGATCCTGTAATATGCAGAAAAATAATAGTAATAGTAATAATAATAATAAAAATAATAGTACCAGTACTACTACTAATAATGATACTTTTATTGTGTTATTACCATGAATGGGTTTAGTACAAAAAAACACTTTTTCAGAAGAGGCCCTGGGGGAGGAAATCTGCAACATATTACACTCATTTTTAAACAGACATTCTGTAATGTAATGAACAAACATTGAGTAATATATTAAGTAATATACATTGGCAATTACACATACAATTGCTGATTTGATTATATGAAAGAGATACTTAACCTGCATTCACCAGCAAAGTTTCTAAAGAAGAATATATTAAAAGTGTTAAAGTACATTCAAGTAACCAGTATAAAGTTCTATAGGGTATGTGTGCCTCCAGCAGATTCAACACTACAGTACAGACCATTCTAATGCAAAACTGAAGACCATTGTCTGTCGTTCTAAAGATATTTCAGCAGTTTTTTTCGCTTATCAGGTAATGTCTTACATTAGTTATATATAAGGTATATTCATTTTGTTACTTTTAGAAAGCTGAGTAAACTTCAGATGTGGTAGGTTCTTCAACAGAGAAATGTTTAAACTTAGTTCACTGCTTCTTGATTCATTTCACAGTGAATTAGTTTTTCACAATGACATGTATGTTGGTGATGTCAGTCTTCTTAATATGCAAATTGAATACATGAATGCTAGCATCATACCATTTTTTGCACGAGCATACAGGGAAGGCAAAACCATTCAATTTATAATCTTGTTGCATTTAGACCAAGCAGGGAATGCTGTCCTCATATGTAAGTATTTTACTTCAGCAACAAGATTTTCTGTTCTTGGTGTGGGAATAACTGATCTGCAAAGGATGTGGCAAAAATGTAAGCTGAGTGTAAGCAAAGATGCAGGGCAGCCAAAGCTGACTAACTCTCACTTTCAAAATTAAGGAAGGGACTTTACACTGGGTAGGACTGAGTAGCCTCAATTGCTGCCATGTAAGATGAAGGGTGTTTGTTAGGAGACAGAGGAGTGTGGCTGTGAGTCCATCTGTAGCACAAAAGTGGTTTCAGCAGAGAAACTATGAGCCAGAGAGTGCTTGCTTTGCTGAGTCAGAGAACACTTAGCCCTAAGCTTAGGTCAATCAGGTTTAAGTTGTGGCTAATATATACCCTTAATTCCCAGTGGATAAATTGTTGCTGCCGTAATGTGTAATGCAGCTGACACAGATGTCATAATCATGAAGCTGACCTGCATAACCTACACACAGACTGTGAGGGAACATTAAAAGCTTGGGTGTCCTGCAGAGTTCTACAGCAGCAGAAGGAGAAAAGAAAGACTGTTTTCCTTTTTACTGCTTATTTTCACTAACTGCACTATTCTAAGCATTTTTTTTTATTAACTTTGCTACTTATTTTGAACTGTTTTTTAATTCTGATACTGTTTGCACTTTAATAGATAATTTTTAAGTGTTTTTCAACTGTTTAATTGCTGAGGGCTGTACACACTCATGTGCGCTAACCTTTTTAATGCCTCAAAAGTGTTTGTATTACTGTATCTGTTCTAATTTTCGAAAAAAAAAAAAACAAGCCCCCCCCAAAAAAAAATCTTATCGCTCAACTCGTTTCCCACCTTTCTATAACCAGTAGAGTCCGTTTTTCAGATTTTGCTGAATTCTGGGCTGTTTTGTAATTTCGGTGTTGCCCAGACCTTACTAAGATTGAGGGACGCTTCTCTGTTCATCAGTGAGAGTGGTGATCTTTGAGCAGCCTATCTGTCACTGGAGCAGTGGTTTCAGCTCCGAATCTGTAGTTTTATTGGCCATTTTGGGCTATTTCTATCCCTTTCATCTTTCTGTTTAAAAACCCATGTTTGGGTGGTTTTGTGCTCCTCGCACTGCTGCTTAAACATGGTTAAACTATTCCCAGTGCCAGAAAGTCTGCTCTTCAGATTTTCCCTTAGAACTAGCCAGTTTTCTAGTTTTAGCACTCAAAACTGTTTCTTTGTGCTCAGCACTTGTCCAAAACTCATTGCAAGCACTAAATAATCTGCAAATTACTCCAGCACTCAACTTTCCTCCCTTATCAAGAGGAAAACTGTTTTTAGTACATAAATTAATAAGCACTAATCAGGCATGTCTAAGGGTCAGCGACCGGTGTTTTCTCCTGTCCACCTGATGAATCTGGCCATCTTGGGGCAATGTAGCAATTGCCTCATGTGCATTGACAATCCTCTCCTCCTAACACCTAACACTACAACCTGTGAGAGATGCACTTATATAGCCAAACTGGAAGCCAAGTCCTCTCCAGTCAAGACTGGACTAGACAGTCAAGAGGAGAAGGTAAACACCACACTGCACTCAACACATAGTCCATCAAAACCTGCATCACCCAAACTCACACATAGTAACACAAAACACACCTACATTTGTGGAGGCTCTCAATAAAAATCTGCCCAAACAACAGACACCTCCAAAGTTGAAATGCAAGCAACCATCAGCCCCCAACACTACCCAAATGACACATAGCCCACAAAATCAGTGTTCCACTCAACCTCATCCCATAAGACAAAACAACATACCCAACACACTAGTCATAGGTGATTCTATAGTCAGGCACACTGACATCCCTCTCACCAGGCTAAACAAGGAGAAAGTTACTGTCAGCTGCCTGTCGTGTGCCAGGATCTGCCATATAATGCATGCACTCAGGTCACTCCACAACAAGTACAAACATTACTCTGTCATTGTCCATGTTGGAGTGAATGACCTGAGATGTACCTCCCTGGACTATATGAAAAAATACATGGAGGAGCTCTCTGACCATGTGGCCCAGGCAGGTATGACACTAGCCCTGAGTAGCATCCTGCCATTGCCCAGAATGATATCACAGTACAAGGACAAAATGATTGACTTCAACAATTGGCTAAGCTTCTTGTGCCAGGCTCTTGCCGCTCCTATAGTGCCTTTTTAGGCAAGGCTCAAATGTCAAATGCACCGCTATAGTAGATACAAATGGCACAAAGTGAAATTTAAGGGTAATGCTACTCAATCCTAGAAGTCTAAACCTCAAAATGCACACACTCAAGGCACTCCTTAAGATGGAGAACATTGACATCTATGCAGTGACAGAGACCTGGTTTAAGGCTTCAGAGAGCACCCCTGCATTACAGGCTACAATTCTTACCACACATTTTGGCCACCTAACCTGGACCGAAACAGTAAAGGAGGAGGTGTGTCCATATTCATAAATGATATCTACATCTCCAGGCTAGTTGCTCAACATAATGCATCCGTAGTTATCCAAGTACAATTAACACTGGGCAAGACTGCAGTTCAGGTTGTAGCTTGTTACAGATCCCCCGCCATGCCCCAGGACGCCCACTCCATGTTTCTCGATATACTGGATAATATTAAGGTACAGCCCATACCCTAATATTGGGAGATTTCAACTACCCCTCCAACATCTGGGAAGACTACTCATGTACTAACTCATTTGCTCAGTGTTTTCTGGAATTCATCAATTCCAATGCCCTGGATCAGCTTTTCCATACCCCACCAGGGACAGCAACATCCTGGACTTGGTCATTACCAATATGGGTAACAGATGCTCCACTCCAGAGGTCAACTCCTCGTTGGTCAGATCCGACCACAGTCTAATCACCCTAGACATCCATATCCTGCCCCCACCACCCATTAAAGAAACCACCATAAAAAACATCTCCAAAGCCAGCTTCATGCTTCTTAATACAGAAGTGACTAACTTCACGACACCCATACAAACGGGCAATAGAGGCATGACTGCTGAATCATATACAAATGCACTGAATAAGCATATACATGAGTACATGGACCGTGCCATCCCCAACAGAACCAAGACGCTATCCTTCAAAAAAAGGAAGCCAGTATGGTGGTCCCCTGCCATAAACAAACTCTAACACAGAAGGAAGAAACTGTTGCAAAAAAGAGTAAAATCCCATGATTGCAGGAACTCCCTGGTCAGCTTCAATAAGAAGCTGAGATCCCTCATAAAATCCTCCAAAGCCAGTTATGAAAATAAAATTGCCATGGATTCTAAAGAGAACCACAAAGCATTCTACAGCTATGTCAAGAATCTCAAATAGCAACACTCAGATTTGCTCTGAGCTACACCACAATGGCACTAGATTTACTGAACCAACTGGTATTGCCAACATCCTAGCAGACAGGTTCAGTGCAAACTTTACCCTTCCCCTCACCCCTCCCCTAGGGCCCACCTCCATACCAGAATATTGCATAGCCCCTGTAATCACAGATGGACAAGTAAAGACCACACTCTCCTAAGCCAAGAACACAGTATCCATGGGACCAGACAACATCCCAGGCTGCATTCTGCATGAACTACAGAACGGACTGGCACCCCACCTAAGTACCATGTTCCATCATAGCCTCAATTCAGGCTTTGTGCCTATGGAATGGTGCACAGCAATGGTTATTCCACTCCACAAAGGGGTGGCACCAATGACCCCGGGAACTACCACCCCATTAGACTGATGAGCCTGGTCTGCAAGAACATGGAACTCATCATCCTGGACCTTATAAACAAAGACACAGGTATCCTCCAAACTCTGGACCGCATTCAGTTTGGGTTTGTAAAAGGTAGATCATGCCTCCTAAACCTGATTGACTTCTTTGAATCAGTCACCAGAGCCGTAGATGAGGGTAAGGTGGTGCACATAGCCTATCTTGACCTCGCCAAGGCTTTTGACAACATCCCCCACTCTGGTATTATATATTTAAACTCACTTAACTGGGCATAAATCCATATCCCATAAGATGGGTGGCCAACTGACTCACTAACAGAACCCACACAGTGAAAGTAGTCGACTCCAAATCTGACTTCAGACCAGTGACAAGCGGAGTACCACAGGGTTTGGTCCTGGGTCCTCTCCTGTTCGGTATCTACTTCTCAGAAGTCCAGGTTAATACAGCTGGTATCTGGCTAATGAAGTTTGCAGATGAATGGAAACTAGAAGCCATAAGAGATTCACCTAAGGATGTGGACATTCTACAAAGATGGCTCACTGAGACTGATGCTTGGTGTCAAAGTCATGGCCTAAAGCTCAATGCTAAGAAGTGCATTGTCATCCCCTTTGGGAAAAACACCATACCCATGAACTACCACATAGGCAGTAGCCTACTAAAGACCAAAAGTGTGATGAGAGACCTTGGGACACAGGTGGACAGTAGTCTCTCCTTTGATAATCATGGCACCACTGTAGTCAGGAGATCCTTCTACATGACACACCTCATCACAAAGGGCTTCTCCTCCAGAAAAAGAGAGGGCATCATTCCTCTCTACTCATCCCTCATCAGACCCATTATAGAGTACAATGCTCCATTTGGCATGTACCTCACAAGACATCTACAACAACTAGAAAGGCCACAGAAATACTTTGCTAAGAGAATTACCAGCGTCAAACAGATGTCATACTCAGACCATCACATACAAACCCAGCTCTACTCCATCACATTTCGCCTACTCAGAGGTAACCACTGCCTAACATACAAAGCCAGATCTGATGGACATGCTACACTTAAAGAAATCCCAATCTCTCCAGGCCACACAGTCCAGGGACTTAAATCTTATCACCACAATAAACAGAATATGCTGGAGGGATAGATTACTGTGCCAGAGACTTTCCATGCTCTGGAGCAGACTACCCATGCATGTCAAGCAAAGCTCCTCATTAGCCCTCTTTAAGAGAAATCTTGACAATTGGATGGGAAACAGGAAATTCACCCTGGGGATCACATCTATGGCTTTGCTCGACAGGGGTACAGGAAAATAATTTTCTTTGGTGGCGAAAGCCAGGAAACCATTTTTGGCTAGGCTTAGAGCCAATAGCCTAGTACTTACCTATGAAATTATGAAGTTCTACAGATAGGTGATAAGCTGCAGTGGAGCTTGGCACCCGTGTGGTTAGGTTTTATACTTTCAACTGATGAGAAGGTATACAGCATACATACCATGTTTTGATCAGTTTGGCTTGGCTGGTTTAACTATTTTAAAGGATTGTAGATGTGTAGTTTCTGCAGAAATAGCTTCTTGGAAAATAGAGGTGGGAAATTTTCTGCAAGTTGCATATGCTTACTGGGCTATAAGGAAGAATACTACAAGACATAAAAAATACCCAATGCATATTACACTTGTAAAATAAAAACACAACGACCAACCAAGTATTCCGAAATGTTTTAATCCACACACTAAGCACTTTCACCATCAACACATGGCATCATCACAGTGAATGGAATCAAATTGTTCCCTTGCTTTTATACATAATATTAAAACAATGCTCCAATTGGCCAACAGCATAATTACCTTGTTCTTAAAGAAGCATATGTCAAACTATTACATACAGCTCGTGCATTTATACAAACAATATTTGTGAAACATATATATTTATACAAATTTCTTACTAATGAAAAATATGTATATATATGCATAACATATAACAATGTTTTAAAAATTGCATGATAAAAGTATACATTTTTTACCCATCTATATAACATTTGCCCTTTGTTTCAGTATTGGTTTTAAGGAGATGTGTTCGTTTAAACCAGGTGGCATAAAAGCTTTTAACAAAATCTGCCATTTGTATTCCAAAAGTTCCACCTTTAGTTTCTCATCTCCTCCTCTTTCACTGAACAACACCCTATCTATGACAAAAAATACAAATCTCCTGAAGTTAGTACACTTCGTACTGTGTACATATAGGGCGTTGTGTACGTCATGACCCTTGATAGCCCTAAGATGTTCCCCTATCCTGTCTTTTAGTCTCCTAATAGTCTTACCTACATAGTAGGCACTACAGTTGGTACACGTTGCCAAATACACCACCTTTGTAGTATTACAATTAACTCTTCCTGGACAGGAAATAGTTCTGTTATACCCTTGTATACTAACATAAGGTCCATCATTTATATACCTACACATCCTACAAGTACCACATCTACTCATTTTAGAGACAATGTTTTTGATATTGTGCTGTTCCAAAAATTATTTTATATTTCTTCCCCTTGAATAAACTATTCTAGTGAAGGTCCCAAGAAGAATTTTTAATTCACCACTGAAACAAAAATTCCATGCTATACGAATAACTTCCTCTATTTCTTTTACTCAACTGTTGTAAGTTAATACTAAAGCTCTAGAATTAACTAAATCTTGTTGTTTAGATATTGTCGCGATATTAGTATTCTTTGCCCCTAAAATAGGAAAAAATGAAGTGTTTCTTTTATTTAGAACTTAATTGCATGTTTTAGTCAACAATTTCAGGGGATAACCTCTTTCCAAAAACATCCGAATCAAAGTATATCATTCTTCTTCCAAGATTTTATTGTCATTTATAATTCTGGACAACCTTGCCATTTGCCCCTTTACAATACCCCTACATTGATGCAAAGGGTGACAACTACTGTAATGCAATAATGAATTACTGTGTGTTTCTTTCCAATATATTTTACTTGTTATACCCTCTACACCCTTTACAAGAGTTATATCCAAGAAATCTATTTGCTTGTCACTCCATTTACTAGTAAATTTAAAGAACGTAGTTGTTGTGTTCAAATAATCTACAAAATTTTGTGCTTCTTGTTCATTCCCTTTCCACAAAATCAGGACATCGTCTAGAAACCGATTGTATAGTAATATTTTGTTTTTATATGTACAATTCAAGACAAATTGTTCCTCCCAGTGAAGTAAAACTAAGTTTGCAAAACTGGGGGCACACTTTGCCCCCATTGCCACACCTGAAATCTGGTGGAAAATCTCTCCCTCAAACGTCAAATAATTATTCTTGAGTACTATTTCCATACAAGAAACTACAAAATTCACATTGTCATTACTTAAACATTTACTTCTAACCAAACTTTCAGTAAAATAATCTATACCTTCCTCGTGGGGTATTACTGTGAACAGATTTATGACATCCACAGTTAAAAAGGACCATTCCATGCCCATACTTTGAAAAATATTTAACCTTTGCAAACAATGCCAGGAGTCTTTTCATAATGTTGAGACCTTTTTTACAACCTGCTGTGTTGTCCTTTCCACATAAGCAGCCAATGGTTCTGTTTTAGAACCCTTTGATGAAACTATGGCTCTAAACAGTGGATTATATAAATGTTTACGTGTCTTTGGAATTCCAAACACAACTGGAGTAACTGGGTAGTCAACTTTCAAATAGTTATAATCATCTCCATTAATTGCTCCCTGGTATAATGCATCTAGTAAAAACAAATCAATTCTGTGGTAAGAAATATTTACCTCATTTAATGAAACTCTAAGATAAGTTGTGGTATCATCCAAAATGTCCATCATTTTGCCTATATAATCAATATTTGACATAATGACAGCCCCCCCCACCTTTATCTGGTTTCATAACTCTTAGCTCTCTATTGGTTGCCAGTTGCATTCTCTTTCACTTCTATTTAGATTGTCATCATATTGCACATTTTGATTTGTTTTAATATTGTTAATCAACCCACCAATACACATTTTCGCAAAAATAGCTACTTCGTTATTATAAGGTGGGATGAAAGTACTCTTTCCGTTACAAACACTAGTTGCCGTATCATTTACTGGAATGTTGTTCGTCTCAGTAGTATCGTTGAAAAATATTGCCAAATTTAACTGTCTAGCATACAATCTAATGTTAGAATATGTTCTCACAATATTAAGTTTGTGTTCAGGTACAAAGGAAAAACCATTACTTAAAACATCATGATGGTATCCATTTATATCAATGGCACTGTAATTATATACATTAAACCCTGATTTTTTATAAATTTTAACCAAAGGTAAAGCATTCACTTTTGTACATACAGAGTCTTTAGAACTGTCCAACAAACTTTCATCATTATTATTTGATACAATGTTGTTGCTAAATATAGATGAATTCAAATTCAGTTCTTCATCTAGTGTTCCTTCTTGTTGTAGTTGCTGTTGGTCCATTGTCTCCTCAATGGATATCTGATCGTCGTTTGTGATAACTGTTCGTGTTGCCACCCAGCATGGTAATGGTTCCCTCCACACCATCCCTCTTGCTTTGCAAATGTTCCGACCTCCTTAATTGTGCAGACCGGTCTAAAAAATCATTCTGACCTACATCATTATCCGTTGTTGTTTCATAATGTCCATTATGTACCTCTGTATTGTTAACCCTATCTCCCCTCTGATTTCTGTTGTTACCTGGGGGATAGGCCACATTAATTTTATAGTCATGCATGTCCCTCGATAATTTCCTAACCTTAATTTAAACACTTTTATCAACATATTGCTCCAAGTTAGACAATACAGACTGATATTTCTTGTTATCAACATATTGTTCCAAGTTAGACAATACAAACTGATAGTTCTTGATATACTGTGAAAATAAATCGTTCACAATATTTTCTTTTAAAGATACAACTTATTTTTCAAGTGCCAACAACTTACTTTGATTGTTTTTTAACAATGATGTCCATCATTTGTAAACCAGATTTGTCGAACAAGTCCACTAACTCTTTGTACACCTGTGAACCAACATCAATCCCATTCGGAAATTTCCATAACCTGAGTCCCTTCAGCACCTGTTTAAGTGCCATAGATTTGTTAAGAAATGCATTGTTGAGTTGTAGGCCTCTGTATTTTTGACACACTCCCTCGAACCATTCAATTTGCTTCTTCAAGGACTAGGTAATTCTTCCCTCCTCATTCGGGGCCAAGAAGTCCACTTCTGGTAGGTTTAGCCATTGTCATATATCCCTTCCTTTCGGTCGACTACCTCTGACTTCATTAAAATTTTGTTCCCCATCTCCAACTGAGTTGTTCACCACCTCGAGGGCTGGCAGTGAATGCAGGGTAAACAATTCAACTTGCGAATCAGTTAACGTCGCTTCCGGATTACGTAAAATGTTAGAACTAGTCAGCAATGCCGTCAACTGCTTAACGGAAGCGGTCAATTCAATCACAGCTGCTTCCATATTAAATGGAAAGCTGTGTAACTTTTAATATAAAACTGTTAATTTATAAAAAACATTTGTACCGTTTCAGAAATCCTCTTAGATCGAAATAATACACCAAATAACATAAAAAATACCCAATGGATATTACACTTGTAAAATAAAAACACGACCAACCAAGTATTCCGAAACATTTTAATCCACACACTAAGTGCTTTCACCATCAACACATGGCATCATCAGAGTGAATGGAATCAAATTGTTCCCTTGCTTTTACACATAATATTAAAACAATGCTCCAATTGGCCAACAGCATAATTACCTTGTTCTTAAAGAAGCATGTGTCAAACTATTACATACAGCTCATGCATTTATACAAACAATATTTGTGAAACATGTATATTTATACAAAATTCTTACTAATGAAAAAAAAAAAAAAAATATATATATATATATATATATATATATATATATATATATATATATATGCGTAACATATAACAACATTTTAAAAATTGTATGCTAAAAGTATATATTTTTTACCCATCTATATAACGTTTGCCCTTTGTTTCAGTATTAGTTTTAAGGAGATGTTTTCATTTAAACCAGGTGGCATAAAAGCTTTTAACAAAATCTGCCATTTGTATTCCAAAAGTTCCACCTTTAGTTTCTCATCTCCTCCTCTTTCACTGAACAACACCCTATCTATAACAAAAAATACAAATCTCCTGAAGTTAGTACACTTCGTACTGTGTACATATTGGGCGTTGTGTACGCCATGACCCTTGATAGCCCTAAGATGTTCCCCTGTCCGGTTTTTAGTCTCCTAATAGTCTTACCTACACAGTAAGCACTACAGTTGGTACATATTGCCAAATACACCACCTTTGTAGTATTACAATTAACTCTTCCTGGACAGGAAATAGTTCTGTTATACCCTTGTATACTAACATAACGGCCATCATTGATATACCTACACATCCTACAAGTACCACATCTACTCATTTTAGAGACAATGTTTTTGATATTGTGCTGTTCCAAAAATTATTTTATATTCCTTCCCCTTGAATAAACTTTTCTAGGGAAAGTCAAGAGGATTTTTTAATTCACCACTGAAACAAAAATTCCATGCTATATGAATAACTGCCTCTACTTATTTTACTCAACTGTTGTAAGTTAATACTAAAGCTCTAGAATTAACTAAATCTTGTTGTTTAGATATTGTCGCGATATTAGTATTCTTTGCCCCTAAAATAGGAAAAAACGAAGTGTTTCTTTTATTTAGAACTTCATTGCGTGTTTTAGTCAACAATTTCAGGGGATAACCTCTTTCCAAAAACATTCCAATCAAAGTATATAATTCTTCTTCCAAGATTTTATTGTCATTTATAATTCTGGACAACCTTACCATTTGCCCCTTTACAATACCCCTACATTGATGCAAAGGGTGACAACTACTGTAATGCAATAATGAATTACTGTGTGTTTCTTTCCGATATATTTTACTTGTTATACCCTCTACACCCTTTACAAGAGTTATATCCAAGAAATCTATTTGCTTGTCACTCCATTTACTAGTAAATTTAAAGAACGTAGTTGTTGTGTTCAAATACTCTACAAAATTTTGTGCTTCTTGTTCATTCCCTTTCCACAAAATCAGGACATCATCTAGAAAC
The DNA here is from genome assembly GCF_019279795.1 of Protopterus annectens. Lineage (NCBI taxonomy): Eukaryota > Metazoa > Chordata > Ceratodontiformes > Protopteridae > Protopterus > Protopterus annectens. Next base: position 1,147,398,988 of record NC_056732.1, on the reverse strand, counting down.
GGATTGTATATTAAAATTGTGTCTTTATATGTAGAATTCAAGACAAAGTGTTCCTCCCAGTGAAGTAAAACTAAGTTTGCAAAACTGGGGGCGCACTTTGCCCCCATTGCCACATCTGAAATCTGGAGGAAAATCTCTCCCTCAAACGTCAAATAATTATTCTTGAGTACTATTTCCATATAGTTACACAGTACGAAGTGTACTAACTTCAGGAGATTTGTATTTTTTGTTATAGATAGGGTGTTGTTCAGTGAAAGAGGAGGAGATGAGAAACTAAAGGTGGAACTTTTGGAATACAAATGGCAGATTTTGTTAAAAGCTTTTATGCTACCTGGTTTAAACAAACACATCTCCTTAAAACCAATACTGAAACAAAGGACAAATGTTATATAGATGGGTAAAAAATGTATACTTTTAGCATACAATTTTTAAAACGTTGTTATATGTTATGCATATATATATATATATATATATATATATATATATATATATATATATATACATATTTTTAATTAGTAAGAATTTTGCATAAATATATGTTTCACAAATATTGTTTGTATAAATGCACAAGCTGTATGTAATAGTTTGACATATGCTTCTTTAAGAACAAGGTAATTATGGTGTTGGCCAATTGGAGCATTGTTTTAAAATTATGTATAAAAGCAAGGGAACAATTTGATTCCATTCACTCTGATGATGCCATGTGTTGATGGTAAAAGCGCTTAGTGTGTGGATTAAAATGCTTCGGAATACTTGGTTGGTCGTTGTGTTTTTATTTTACAAGTGTAATATCCACTGGGTATTTTTTATGTTATTTTGTGTATTATTTCAATCTAAGAGGATTCCTGAAATGGTACAAGTGTTTTTTATAAAGTAACAGTTTTATATTAAAAGTTACACAGCTTTACGCTTAATATGGAAGCAGCTGTGGTTGAATTGACGGCTTCCGTTAAGCAGGTGACGGCATTGCTGACTAGTTCTAACGTTTTACGTAATCCGCAAGTGACGTTAACTGATTCGCAAGTCAAATTGTTTACCCTGCATTCAACGCCAGCCCTTGAGGCAGTGAACAACTCAGTTGGAGATGGGGAATGAAATTTTAATGAAGTCGGAGGTGGTCGACCGAAAGGAAGGGATATGCGACAATGGCTAAACCTACTAGAAGTGGACTTCTCGGCCTCGAATGAGGAGGGAATAATTACCTTGTCCTTGAAGAAATTGGTGGTTTGGTGCAATATGGAAGGAGTAGACGGAGCGGATCCACCTACTGTCATTTCTTTGGCAACCTCGCTGAATACACTTAACATTACTGTTGCTAACCTCGTTCAGCTTGTGGAAAAGCTGAGCCATCGTAAGGACAGCGTTTACTCCAACAACAACCCTCAAGGTTCTAATTTTCAGGTCGCAAGCCCTAGCTTTGCCGAGGGTGATTCCAGTATGTTTGGAATCACACCAGCTCAACGTTTTCAACCTTCGAACTCTACTCTTCCGGGTAGAGATGATGAACGGACTTCAGGTAACCCGAGCACATCTATGAGGAACACTTCCGGTAACGAACGCAGATCTCTAAGTCAATGGCTTGAAGGGGAACGCGAATGGTGTTCAGTGCCATTAAACAACATCGAAGTAAATGGTACATTAGATAAACAACTAAACTTGTTTGAAACACTAAGTACAGACTATCGAAAGTTGCAATTAGAGAACAGCTACTTGCGTGAATGCAAACGGAGGGAACAAATACCTAAAGGGCTTCGATTATGGCGTTATCCCACAGAAATAGACAAGGACTCTGATCTTTTTTTGGAAGTTATTCAAATGTTCAGTCGCCATGGATGTGAATTTTTGGAATGTCTTATCAAAGATAATGACAGGAAAATGGTAACCCTATTTGATAAAATAAAAAATGTTAACAACAGTATAAAAGCTGACTTACTGTTTGATGTTAAAAGGTTGCAGTATGATAATATTTTTAAAAGCATTGACTTGTATATTGCTGATTTAAAATACAAGAAAGAAGGTAAATTAAAAAGAGATGAAAAGGAGTATGCACAGCACAGAGCATACCCGCCCCCACCCAGAAGCCAATTTAAGGCTAAAAATTATTATGACAACAGTGACAACAATGATTTTGAATTTAATGATGATGGGCAGATTATCCCTGACCCTTTAGAATTCCCCCCTCTGAGGAGGTCAGAGCGACTAAGGAACCAGAGAGGAGGTATGAATTATTACAACAACAATTACAGGGGGAGGAGGAGAATATATTAATGCATGTGTTTGATGAGTTTGATGTGTCTTATGATCTCAATTTTGGAAACAGTTCAGTGCAAATTGTATGTAACAAAAGCAATGACTTTAAAATATATAATTATAGTGACATTATACTTAATAACGATGTTGCAGATGTGTTTGATAAAGGTTTATCTTTTGTCCCAAGTAATAGAGCTTCCTTGGATGATATTTTAATTGATTTAAAATTGTACACAAGAAAACTGAATTTTCAATTTTGTTTCAAAGACAGTCCATTAGAAAGTAGTAATACACATCTTAACAAAAGGCCAAGTGTATTTAACCCTCCCCTTTGTCCTGTTATACAGACTTTTGAAAAATTATGTGAATATAACATTAGGGAGATATTTAAACACACAAAGTTTAACACACATGGTCATGATAAAACAAAAAACTTGAATACAAAGGAGAGAGAGTTAATAGATAAATTGTGCAACAATTATGAATTAAGAATTTTGAAACCAGATAAAGGGGGTGGGTTGGTCATTATGAATAAGAACACATATATTGACAAACTATTAGGTATTTTACACTCTGAGACATACTGTCAAATTAGTCTCAATGAGAAGAATATTCTATATAGAAAAGTAAATATATTATTGGAAGAACTTCTTATGAATAGACAAATATCCTTAGAGGAGTATTCATTTATGGATGTGAAACACCCGAAAATACCTACAATTTTTGGAATTCCAAAAATTCATAAAGATTTAGAAAATCCTCCCCTTAGACCCATTGTCGATGCTAAAGCATCGAAGACATATTTTGTTGCTAAATTTATAGACACACAACTTAAAAATACTCTTTCAGATTGCAATTGGATTGTGAAAGACTCTTGGGACCTATTAAGAAAAATCAACAGAAAAATGTATGATGAAACACTGATTTTTGTGACGATAGATGTGAAGGACTTGTTTTCAGTAATTCCACACAACATTGGCATTGAATGGTTTTATACATTTTTGTGCCATCATACTAGGTTTTCACATGATCGTATTCTAACTTTTAGAAGCTTGATGGAGTTAATTTTGGAAAACAATGTAATAGTATTTGAAGAACAGGTTTTCAAACAGTGTAAGGGAGTAGCTATGGGGGCCATATGTGCCCCTATTTTTGCTAACATTGTTTTGGCATTTTGGGAAGAGGAATACATATTTAAGAGCCCTTTTGTAAAATATTGGACCCATTATGGTCGTTACCTAGATGATATCATTATTTTATGGAATGATAGTGAAGATATGCTTAAACAATTTTTGGGGTTTATTAATGAAAGTACTGATTTTTTAGAATTTTCATATACTACTTCATCTGACACAATACATTATTTAGATATTTCTATTAGTAAAAATAATTTGGATAAATGTTTTGAGACGACCATATATAGAAAACCTACCTATTCAAATACTTTGTTGCATTTTGAAAGCTTTCAACCTTTACACCAAAAGAAGGCATTAATAAAAGGACAAGGGGTAAGACTAGCCAGGGTGATATCAAATAATTGTGAGTTTTTAGACCAAATTAACATCCTTACCGATATGCTAGTTAAAAGAGGTTACCCTTTGGGGTTTGTAGAAAATACACTACAGGAAGTAATCTTCAAGAGAAACAATGGTCATTTTTTTCCATTATTAGGTAAGGGTACTGCAATTGGTCAACCAAGTGGGGGGGGGGTATAGTACCAAAAACTTTTAACAAAGCTGGAATTTTTAGATATAATCAGCAATTTACAGAGGTTAGACATATTATACAACATAATTGGAATGTATTTAATATGAATAAGGAATATATAGAAGTAGTGGGTAAGGTACCCAACATTGTATATAAAAAAGATATAACTTTGAAAAATATGATAGAGAGGTCACAGGATAGTTATTATGGAAAGAAAGATATGTTAAAATGTGGTTTCTGTATGCAATGTCAACATATTATGGAGGGAACTGAGATCTACATTCCAAACTATGGGAAATATGTATATAAGAAAAAATATTCATGCAACAGTAAGACAGTGGTTTATTTAGCTAAGTGTTCCCAATGTCCTAGTTTTTACATAGGTAAGACGATCAATGCACTGAGAAGTAGAATATACCAACACTATTATGATATTAAGAAACAAGATATGAAAAATGTCCTGGCTTTACATATTGTAAACAATGTAGGACACGAGTTTAAGTTTTGTATTATAGAACAAATTTCTTTAGGTGAAAGAGGCGGACCCCTTAATGATTACCTGGAGGCTAAGGAACTTAGGTGGCAGTTAAGAACTAATGCTACACAAGAACCAGGTTTGAATAGTAACATATCTATTAGTTCTATTTTAAGATTAAAAGCTGAAGGTTATTTACAAATATAAAAAAAAACATATATCTATCTTGTCAATTTATTTATTTACAATACACTGAATTTTGAAGTGCTATTTTTATACTAATGAATGTGTTGATTTGTTTTGTATTTATGATAGTTAATTATGATGTCATTAATTGTTTAATTGATTTATGTATATAAGGAGGGTTAGCTATGATGTACTTCATTCTGATGAAGTTTTTATTAAAACGAAAGCGCTTAAGTATACCTCGTGGACTGGTGTTTTATTCCTTCTGGTGGTGTAATTAGTTTGTGTGTTTTGCAGTTACGTGGTGGTTTGTCCTTGAAGAAGCAAATTGAATGGTTCGAGGGAGTGTGTGAGGCCTACAACTCGACAATGCATTTCTTAACAAATCTATGGCACTTAAACAGGTGCCAAAGGGAATCAGGTTATGGAAATTACCGAATGGGATTGATGTTGGTTCAAAGGGGTACAAAGAGTTAGTGGACTTGTTCAACAAATCTGGTTTACAAATGATGGACATCATTGTTAAAAACAATCAAAGTAAGTTGTTGGCACTTGAAAAATAAGTTATACCTTTAAAAGAAAATATTGTGAACGATTTATTATTTTCACAGTATATCAAGAACTATCAGTCTGTATTGTCTAACATGGAACAATATGTTGATAAAAGTGTTAAAATCAAGGTTAGGAAATTATCGTGGGACATGCATGTCTATAAAATAATGTGGCCTATCCCCCAGATAACAACAGAAATCAGAGGGGAGATAGGGTTAACAATACAGAGGTACATAATGGACATTATGAAACAACAACTGATAATGATGTAGGTCAGAATGATTTTTTAGATTGTTCTCCACAATTAAGGAAGTCGGAACGTTTACAAAGCAGGAGGGATGGGCGGCAACACGAACAATTATCACAAATGACGAACAGATATCCAACGAGGAGACAGTGGACCAACAACAACTACAACAGGAAGAAACACTAGATGAAGAACAGAATTTGAGTTCATCTATGTTTAGCAACAACATTGTGTCAAATAATAATGTTGAACGTTTGTTGGACAATTCTAAACACTCTGTATGTACACAAGTGAATGCTTTACCTTTGGTTAAAATTTATAAAAAATCAGGGTTTAATGTATATAATTACAGTGCTATTGATATAAATGAATACCATCATGATGTTTTAAGTAATGGTTTTTCCTTTGCACCTGAACGCAAACTTAATATTGTGAGAACATATTCTAACATTAGATTGTATGCTAGACAGTTAAATTTGGCGATATTTTTCAATTATACCACTGAGACAAACAACATTCCAGTAAATGATACGGCAACTAGTGTTTGTAACAGAAAGAGTACTTTCATTCCACCTTATAATAACGAAGTAGCAATTTTTGCGAAAATGTGTATTGGTGGGTTGATTAACAATATTAAAACAAATCAAAATGTGCAATATGATGACAATCTAAATAGAAGTGAAAGAGAAGCTTTAATGCAATTGGCAACCAATAGAGAGCTAAGAGTTATGAAACCAGATAAAGGTGGAGGGGCTGTCATTATGTCAAATATTGATTATATAGGTAAAATGATAGACATTTTGGATGATACCACCATTTATCTTAGAGTTTCATTAAATGAGGTAAATATTTCTTACCACATAATTGATTTGTTTTTACTAGATGCATTATACCAGGGAGCAATTAATGGAAATAATTATAAATATTTGAAAGTTGACTACCAAGTTACTCCAGTTGTGTTTGGAATTCCAAAGCCACATAAAGATTTATATAATCCACCGTTTAGAGACATAGTTTCATCAAATGGTTCTAAAATGGAACCATTGACTGCTTATGTGGATAGGAAAACACAGCAGGTTGTAAAAAGGGCTCAACATATATTAAAGGACTCCTGGCATTGATTGCAAAGGTTAAATATCTTTCAAAGTATGGACATGGAATGGTCCTTTTTAACTGTGGATGTCATAAATCTGTTCACAGTAATACCCCACGAGGAAGGTATAGATTATTTTACTGAAAGTTTGGTTAGAAGTAAATGTTTAAGTAATGACAATGTGAATTTTGTAGTTTCTTGTATGGAAATAGTACTCAAGAATAATTATTTGACGTTTGAGGTAGAGATCTTCCACCAGATTTCAGGTGTGGCAATTGGGCAAAGTGCGCCCCCAGTTTTGCAAACTTAGTTTTACTTCACTGGGCGGAACAATTTGTCTTGAATTCCACATATAAAGACAAAATATTACTATACAATCGGTTTCTAGACGATGTCCTGATTTTGTGGAAAGGGAATGAACAAGAAGCACAAAATTTTGTTGAGTATTTGAACACAACAACTATGTTCTTTAAATGCACTAGTAAATGGAGTGACAAGCAAATAGATTTCTTGGATATAACTCTTGTAAAAGGTGTAGAGGGTATAACAAGTAAAATATATCGGAAAGAAACACACAGTAATTCATTATTGCATTACAGTAGTTGTCACTCTTTGCATCAACGTAGGGGTATTGGAAAGGGGCCAATGGTAAGGTTGTCCAGAATTATAAATGACAATAAAATCTTGGAAGAATAATGATATACTTTGATTGGGATGTTTTTGGAAAGAGGTTATCCCCTGAAATTGTTGACTGAAACACGCAATTAAGTTCTAAATAAAAGAAACACTTCATTTTTTTCCTATTTTAGGGGCAAAGAATACTAATATCGCAACAATATCTAAAGAACAAGATTTAGTCAATTCTAGAGCTTTAGTATTAACTTACAACAGTCGAGTAAAAGAAATAGAGGAAGTTATTCGTATAGCATGGAATTTTTGTTTCAGTGGTGAATTAAAAAATCTTCTTAGGACCTTCCCTAGAATAGTTTTTTCAAGGGGAAGGAATATGAAAGAATTTTTGGAAAAGCACAATATCAAAAACATTGTCTCTAAAATGAGTACATGTTGTACTTGTAGGATGTGTAGGTATATCAATCATGGCCCTTATGTTAGTATACAAGGGTATAACAGAACTATTTCCTGTCCAGGAAGAGTTAATTGTAATACTACAAAGGTGGTGTTTTTGGCAACGTGTACCAACTGTAGTGCCTACTATGTAGGTAAGACTATTAGGAGACTAAAAGACAGGATAGGGGAACATCTCAGGGCTAGCAAGGGTCATGACGTACACAACGTCCTATATGTATACAGTACGAAGTGTGCTAACTTCAGGAGATTTGTATTTTTTGTTATAGATAGGGTGTTGTTCAGTGAAAGAGGAGGAGATGAGAAACTAAAGGTGGAACTTTTGAAATACAAATGGCAGATTTTGTTAAAAGCTTTTATGCCACCTGGTTTAAACGAACATATCTCCTTAAAACCAATACTGAAACAAAGGGAAAATGTTATATAGATGGGTAAAAAATGTATACATTTAGCATACAATTTTTAAAACGTTGTTATATGTTGTGCATATATATACATATTTTTCATTAGTAAGAATTTTGTATAAATATATATGTTTCACAAATATTGTTTGTATAAATGCACGAGCTGTATGTAATAGTTTTACATATGCTTCTTTAAGAACAAGGTAATTATGGTGTTGGCCAACTGGAGCATTGTTTTAATATTATGCATAAAAGCAAGGGAACAATTTGATTCCATTCACTCTGATGATGCCATGTGTTGATGGTGAAAGCGCTTAGTGTGTGGATTAAAACGTTTCGGAATACTTGGTTGGTCGTTGTGTTTTTAGAATACTACAAGACAACTGGATGTACAGGGGTGTATTTCTTAAAATAATTTCAGGGAGTGTTAATACTTAATGTAGTTATCTATTTATTTAATGTATTGTATGTGTTTATTTGATTTTGTTTACCTTTCAGGTCTGACTGGGAAAATTCATATATACATTTTAACATACATTTATCTCTTTCTCTCTCTCTCTCTCTCTCTCTATCTATATATATATATATATATATATATATATATATATATATATATATATATATATATATGTATATATACATAGGTTCATAGGTGCATACTAGACTAATGCCACTAGTGCCTTTATGCCTTTATAAGCCTAGCTGTGCAACCCAAATGTGTCAGAAAAGATATGCGTTTTAAACATTTATATAATAGATTTATAGGTTCATAGGTCGGTACTAGGCTATCAGCCCTAGGGCCCAGGGGTGTAGCCAGGGTTTTCAAATTTGTACTCATATCTCCCAGACTGCTGCCCCCTCAACAAGCCACACCCACATTAAAACTGCTGACCAAGCCACGCCCCTTCACATTGCTGATCTCTGAACAGATCACTGGCAAGTCTATGCCAGGGTAGCATTTACTTACATGAAGAAGCAGCATGAACATTTCATTCCAAAGGTATATCCTTAAGTCAAAAAACAAAATACCTTTCTATTTACACTAGGGTAGATCAATCAGTTTGCCCCCCCCCAAGATTACTCTTCTTCCCCTTGCAGCTCCTAACCCTTGTAGTGGCTCATTAGAACTCCAGTAATGCTGCTGACTAAATGACTGGCAGGCTCTAGGCAGCAAATGCTCCACAGTGTTGTGGTCTGTAGGTACAACATATAGTGCTCTCCATAGTAACACCTAAGCTATGAGCCACAACTACCTCCCTTCCACCCGCATGGGTCACATGGCACTGGCTATTCACCCCTATGGCCTACACTCATACTAAGCCTTTTGGAATAGTAAACCTTACATTCCCAACAACAAATACGTTCTAGCTGGGTCCGTTCATGCTGCCACTGACAATAAATGAAGATGTGTACCCATGAGAGTCAATCAAGCAAAAACTAAAGCTGTTGAAAGTTACATCTTTACTACCCTCTCAAGCCTTTGCTGAATGGAAATTGGTTAAAGCAAGAAAATTACCCTAGGCCCCAGAACCAGTGGGGCTGTACACGCTCTAAGGTACTATTTTGGAGTTTTTTTCTAGTCTTATGATCCAGTGATAGTCTGAAAAAAAATTCAAGGAAGAAATAAGTTTTGCCCAATGCTTAATGTTAAGAGCTAACACGATACCACCCAATATGCTGAGAAGACAACAGCTTCTAAAGACAAAAAGCATATCTGCAAATGCAGGCTGCCTCTCACAAAATGAAAACATAGTTACTTTATGTATAGCTCTATGATGTCACATGCCGAAAGAATAAATGAAGACACTCAGGTCTGATTGTGAAAAATGTTAAAGAAACATTTACCGCACCATTCTCAGCCCCCTTGTAAGCTAGTGTAAGTGATGTCATGTGCCCATATCTGAGTAGTGCTGGTTTGTGACTATGCTGGGTACATGGCATTATTTGAGGAAGGGGTCCCTCTACTAAGCCTGTTTCAAACTTCTACTGTACAGAACAATTTACTGCCAAGCTCTATGCATATTTAAATATTTGCATAGGCATCCCCCCCCCCCCAGAAATAAATACAACACTAAATTCAAAAATAAAGCCCTATGGGCAGTATAATAAAAGAAAAAAATACTCATTGCATGCAAAAATAAATGTAACTCTCAGAAAGCCAAAAACACTCTTGTTAAACTAAACAAGGAACTCAGCACTGTGATTAAATCAACCAAAGCCTGATATGAGGTAAAAATATTAACCCAGGTAAAAGATAACCACAACCTCAAAGGTAACACAACAGTGTGCTGAACAAATTGTAAGTGGAACCACCTAAAAGGAATTGGAGGATATAGCAAACCTGCTTGCTGGTAAATGTAATCCAAATTTCACCCCTTCCTCCCCTCAATACTTTTCAGGAGATACCCTCGACCATAACTCTTCTGGCTAGCATTAGCAAACAAGTCTTCAATGCACTCTCCAAGGCAAAGAATACTATCTCAATGGGCCCTGATAATATCCTGGGATACCTCTCAGAAAGCATGAAATATGAGCTATCAAACGCTCTAAAATCACTGTTCAGCATTAGCCTACTAACGGGTTTCATGCTTAGTGAATGGAGGACTGCAACAGTTATCCTCAGCACAAGGTTTGGCCTTCAACTGACCTGGATAACTACAGACCATAAGTCTGACTAGTCTTGTATGGAAGGCCATGGAAAGAATTATCATGGATATTTTAAATAAAGACACAAGAAACCTGTTTTCTTATTTACTTCTACAATGATAACAGATATTGAAATAAAATAACACAAACACTGACAGCCATTTGCTAAGCAAACAATGTGGTCTCACAATGAAAATAGACTTAGCATGAGCAGTAAACCTCTCTGCCCTTAAACTCGCATTCATTGAAACGACATGAAAACCCACATTAAAAGAAAATACAGCTATGCAGTGGAGGATTAAGTTTAACTTTGAGCTGTTTTCAAAATATAGGGCTATGCACTTGTTCTTTGATTCACCTTCCTGATTTATTAAATTACATTCCTTGTATAATACAGCACCATTTGGTAGAATGGTGTTTGAAATTTGTAGTTATGAACATTCTTCTACTAAGTAATGAAACAAAATATATGAACCAATAATGACAAACTACCCACTTCAGAAAATTTCAACCATAAAAGTCCACTAAAACGTTTCTCATTACAATCCAATAATATTACTCAAGCACAATCTATACAGAAGTAAAAAAATCATGCGAATAATTCTGCATTAAAGAGATCTGTAACTAATAAAGAGGTTGCTATTGGCAAACAGCTTCACATTTTGGTATTTCATCTACAAATTCAGTGCCTGTTGCCCTTGAAGTATAAATTGCTTATGCATCATTAAAAAAAAATGGTAAGGTGGTAATATTGCAATAGGGAATGACTAACACCTACCTATATATTTATATTTCACACCTAATTGTTGCACTCATATGCATGAAACACTATAGTGGTCTCAGACTTTAACACAATATCAGCATTCAAACTTTGTTTTCCCGTATATACATCTAACCTAATACAATACTCTGCTTTTTGACTCAGTAGCATACTTCTTATATAGCAGACCAAAACTAAGTTAAAATTACCTGGAATCTTCCCATGCTAAAACCACTGCAAGGGAACACACAGACACACACCTAATCTTTCATACAGTAACTAACATGCACTTTATCTGCCATACAAACAGAATGGCTAGTTCAAATTACCTACACACACACACGCGCACACACACACACACACACACACACACACACACACACACACACACACACACACACACACACTTTCTCTCTCATACCGAATGCAACCACTAGTGTAAATTATATACACATGAAGGGTTATGACTACATTATTGGAGTTAAAGCTGAAGGTATGACTTGCTGCTAAACTTTTCCCCAGTAAAATCTTTTATTTCAGTAGTATTACCTATTTATTTTGCCAGTATTTTTGCCATCATATACTTCGTTGTAATTGTGCCTACACTACCACTTCACTGAATTCTTAGCATCTTCAGCACTCTGTGCTTTTGTGTAGTATGCTTAGCTCAGCTTCTACTACTTTTTATAAACAGCTCACTAACTATGTGTGGTCCCTTTCTCAGTCATCTACATTATATTTATATTACTTTCCATGTAAGAGAAGTGATCAGCATACCTAGATTAGCATGTGTGAAACCATACATGAATTCTGTTCTGGGAAGTGATATGCAGAAATCACAACTATAGCTATACGGATTTAAAAGCATAACAAGAAAGCCTCAGTTCCCACAACACATCACAAGCATACTCTTGATATCCAGCTCTTACCTCCATGGGGGAGGGTTCTGGTGGAATCTTTGGAATACTGCATTGCGATATAAACATTATATGTCTAGATGTTTGATTAAAATAAAATGTTGAGCAGTTGCTATTTCATAGGTAGATACTAAGCAATCTGCCCTTGTGAAGCATTTTAAGCTTCACCAATTTCACACAGTGAGAATCAAACCCTGTACCTCTTGCTTGTGAGTTAAGCACCTCAGCCATTATGCCAACTCCAACCCTAAAATCACCTTTCCTATATTCATATACACCTACTAAGCTAGCTGCCCTTGTATCATGCATCTGTCAGACACACACCTTAACCATTATGACAACCCCCTTTCCTGTGAGATAAACACCTTAACCATTATGACAATCCCCTTTATATTCTATTTGTCATGTAACTTTTCTATTTAATATTTCTAAAATGCCAATGTACAAAATGAGTTGTATATTTCTAAATAATTTTAATCGTCAGTTCTTACAATTTTCCATTCAATGCTTTCTAAAGAATTACTCCTGGCATGTTAATTGACTATTTACACTATTTACCGTCTGGATTGCCAAATTTCTATGTATATACTTACTGTACTCACACAAAGCATGCCTAGTTTTCTACCTATTTTAATTTTAGTCCATTTAAAATATGTGCAGTAATCAGTATACTATCTACTATTCTCTCGTCATGGGTCTATAATTCAATGTTTGCCCCGTAGGCCCAGGATGTGACGGAAATGGTTTATTGTCTGGCCTTCTTATCTTGTCATCAAAGTGTAAATAAATAACAAACAAACATATACATAAATAATAAATATAACAGATAAATTACTAAATGTCTTGCAAATGACTGATGGATTGCAGTAATTAATAAACTGATAATATATGCTGTGTATGTTGTTTTCATCATTGCAGTTTTGATGCTATACTCCCCAAATTTTGTTGCAATGCAATTTAGCTTGGGCATATTTGAGACAATATTTATAAAACATGTTGATGACATTAAACTTCTAATGGCTGTAGTCGAGTGGATAACAAATTCACATCAGAGGATGTGAAATTCATGCAAGCGATACTGATAACGTGTCAAAAACAATATAATGCAGCTGAATGCAAAGAAAAAAATTAAACTCAGAAAGTAAAGAAAAGCAGAATGCAAATTTTCATATGAATAAAGTATTTACACTAACAGCATGATGATATAGATACATAAAACACACGCACACGCGCACACATGCACACACAATTTACTTACCTTCTCTCTCAACGGAACAACTATTTTAAATTGCACGCGAGATAAAAAGTTATTTGAAAAAAAAATTATGCGCGAGAGTGCTAAATAGTTTTAATGCGCGTTAGCATGCGTGCGACACATGCATGGCTTTCCTTAAAGTGAAGACACCACTTAAGCTATTTCACCTGGGTCCTAGTGCCTGCCTTCTGCTACCCCTCCACAAAAACACTGTACTGAAGTGCGCACAGTGCGTACGCCTCCCGACATCCCTGCTAGGGCCTATACAAGCCTAGCCATAACAATTCCCTGGCTATTTCTTCCCACACTATTTACTTCCCTGGACCCCTGTCTAGCAGGGCAACTGATGTGATCCCGGGGTGAATTTCCTTTCTCCCATCCAATCGTCAAGGTTCCTTTTGAAGAGAGCCAAAGAGGCACTCTGCTTGACATGTATGGGCAATCTATTCCAGAGTCTGTGGAGTCTCTGGGTCAGGAACCTATCCCTCCAGCAAGTTTTGTTTATTTTGATGACAAGGTTTAGATCCCTGGAGCGTGTGGCTCTGAGGGATTGGGATTTTTTGAAGTGTAGCATGTCCAACAGCTTTGGGTTTGACATGGCCTTGTATGTTAAGCAGAGATCACCTCTGAGTAGACGATATACGATAGAGTATAGCTGGAGTTTTTTAAGGCGGTCAGCGTAGGGCATCTGCTTTAGGCCTGTGATTCTTTTAGTGAGGTATTTTTGCGGCCTTTCCAGTTGATGCAGATGACTTGGGAGGTACATACCAAATGGGGCGTTGCATTCTATAATGGGTCTAATGAGGGATGAGTACAGTGGGACAATGACCTCCTTTTTTCTGGATGAAAAGCCCATAATGATGAGGTGTACTACATAGAAGGATTTCCTGACTGTTGTGGTGATGTGGTTATCAAAGGTGAGACCACTGTCCACCTGTGTCCCTAAGTATCTTATCACACTTTCGGTGTTTAGTGTACTGCCACCTATATGATAATTCATGGGTACATGTTTTTTCCCAAAAGGGATAGCTATACATTTCTTGGCACGGAGCTTGAGCCCATGGCTCTGGCACCAAGCATATTTTTCTGTAAGGCCCTTTTGTAGAGTATCCACATCATTTGGGGATTCAATAATGGCTCCCAGTTTGCAGTCATCTGCAAACTTTGTTAGCCAGAGTCACTTAGCGTTGGCCTGTACTTCAGAGAAGTAGATGCCAAACAAGAGCGGCCCCAGGACTGAACCCTGAGGTATTCCACTTGTCACTTGTCTGGAGCTGGATTTGGAATTGGCTACTTTTACAGTGTGGGTTCTATCAGTAAGCCAGTTAGCAGCCCATTGAGTGACGTAGGGATTAATGCCCTTCTTAGTAAGTTTATCTATGATTTCAGAGTGGGTGATGGTGTCAAATGCCTTGGCAACGTCTAGATAGGCTGTGTGAACCACCTTACCCTTGTCCATGGTTCTGGAGACTGATTCGAAGAAGTCAGTAAGGTTCAGGAGACAAGATCAGCCCTTCACAAACCCAAACTGGGTGGGGTCCAGTGTTTGAAGGTTGCCAATGTCTTTGTTTATATGTTCCATGATAATACGCTCCATGGCCTTGCAGATAAGGCTCGTCAGACTGATGGGATGGTAGTTTCCAGGATCCAAGGTGGATCACCCCTTGTGGAGTGGGATAACTGTAGCTCTGCGCCACTCAGTGGGCATGAAACCTGAGGTGAGGCTATGATTAAACATGACACTTAGGTGAGAAGCCAGTTCATATTGTAGTTCATGTAGTACACAGCCCGGGATGTCATCTGGTCCCATGGATGCTGTATTCTTAGCTTTGGAGAATGCGTATTTTACCTGTGTCTATTATTAGTGGAATTTGGCAATCTTCTGGTATTGAGATGGGCCATTTAGGGGGTGAGATGGGGGTGAAGTTGGCACTTAATCGACCTGCAAGGATATTGGCAATATCCTTGGGATCAGTATATTTAATGACATTCTGTTTTAGCTCAGAGCAGATCTGAGCATTGCCATTTAGGTTCTTGGCATAGTTATAGAATACCTTGTGGCTGTCTTTGGAATCTTTGGCAAGTTTATTTTTGTAGCTAGCTTTGGAAGATTTTATGAGTGATCTCAGTTTCTTACTGAGGCTGGTAAGGGAGTTTTTTGCATCTGAGGATTTTCCTCTTTTCTGCAACAGTTTCTTCCTTTTGTTGTAAAGTTTGTTTATGGCAGGGGACCAACAGATTGGCTTCCTTTTTCTGGAAGAGAGCATCTTGGTTCTATTTGGGATGGCACAATTCATGCATGAGTGGATGTGCTCGTACAGTGCCTTAGTGTAGGATTCAGCAGTTGAACTTTCAGTTCCCATCTGCATGGGTGTCATGAAGTTTGTCACTTCTGACTTGAGTAGCATGATGTTGGCTTTGGAGAAGTTTTTTATGGAGGTTTCCTTACTGGTGGATGGGGGTGGGATGTGGATGTTAAGGGCGATTAGTTTATGGTCAGACCTGACTAATGAGGGGGTTACCATAGGTGTGGAGCATCGATTTCCCATGTTGGTAATTACCAGGTCTAGGATATTGGAGCCCCTGGTGGGACTATGGATTAGTTGATCCAGGGCGTTGGGATTTATGAATTCCAAGAACTGTTGGGCAAAGGTGTTGGTACATGAGTAGTTTTCTCAGTTAATGGCAGGGTAGTTAAAATCACCCAGTATTAGGGTGCTTGGTTCTATCTTAATATTTTCCAGTATGTTTATAAAGGTGTAGTGAGAAACTTGGGGCATGGTGGGGGATCTGTAACAAGCTACAATTTGGATTGCAGTCTTACCTAGTGTTAGTTGCACCTTGAGAATTTCAGATGCATTGTGTTGGGCAACTAGCCTGGTGGTGTGAATATCCTTGGTGAATATTGACACTCCTCCACCTTTAGTGTTTCCTCCTGGTTTGGTGGCCGAAAAGTGTGGTAAAAGTTGTAGCCTTGTATTGCAGCGGTGCTCTCTGGAGCCTTGAACCAGGTCTCAGTTACTGCACAGATATCAATAATTGTTGATTATGACATGATTTACTAACTGCATCTGTCCATCTCAGAGACAGAGGCAACAGTCCAAGAGTGAATTTTCAATTTCCCATCCAATGGTCCACTTTATGCTAAGACAGTGTTAGGCAGGCACTTTCTTTCACATGGATGGGAACTCTTTTCCAGAGAAAAGGAATTTTCTGAGATACAT
Organism: Protopterus annectens; assembly: GCF_019279795.1. Classification (NCBI taxonomy): domain Eukaryota; kingdom Metazoa; phylum Chordata; order Ceratodontiformes; family Protopteridae; genus Protopterus; species Protopterus annectens. The sequence continues at coordinate 1,147,382,186 of NC_056732.1, read as the reverse complement.
ATCTGTCTCTCCAGCATGTCCTATTTATGTTACAAGCAAGATTTAGGTCTTTAAATCTAGTAGTTCTGATGCTGTTTGTTTTGCAGATGTGCAAAAGGTTCAGCAGAGCTGGGTCCAAGGGCGCCTTATATACCAGGCATTGGTTGCCTGTTAGTAGTCTGTAGGAAACCAAGTATAGAGACTGAGATTTGAGATTATCCACATAGGACATTGTGTCAATGCCCTGTATTCCTTTTGTAAGGAACCTGTGCAGATGTTCCAGTTGCTGTATGTGTTTGGCCAGGTGCTTAGCGGAGGGGGCATTATACTCAATGATAAGTCTGATGAAGGCCAATTATACTGGTCAATGACTTCCTTGGACCCAAATGTCATGCCCTTACATATAAGGTGAGCATCACAAAAAACACTGGATACATATTAGTCAAAGGAAAAGGTTACTTTGTACATGTGTTCCCAGACCCCTGACTTATGGGTCAATTTTAGGTGTGTTTTGTCAATGACATAGTTTCCTGGGGTGGCTGACTTCCTAAAGGTACTAAAATGCTTTCTTTGCATTGAGTGTAAAACCATTGTTTTGGCACCAGTCATCTGTCTGTGTTAGACTCTCTTGAAAGATGCTTGCATCTTGGTGGGAAACTATGACTGCTCCCAGTTTGCAATGATCTGCAAACCTAGTCAGTCAGAGGTCATTGACATTGGTCTTGACTTCTGTGAAATATCTGCTAAACAGGAGAGGGAAGAACACAGAGCCCTGAGGGACTCCACTGGTGACCAGCCTCTTTGTTGAGGAGGTCTTAACAGTACTAACTTCCTGGGTCTTATCTCTGAGCCAGCTGGCTATGCAGAGCATTATATAAGGATATATGCCTAATTCAGTAAGGTCAAAGTAGGTAGTATGCACCATTTTACCTTCATCCAGTGACCTGGTGACCTTCTCAAAGAAGTCTACCAGATTCAGTAGGCATAACTTTCCTTGAAAAAGCCAAACTGTGATGGATCCAGTATCTGAAGGTCTCCTATGTCTTTGTTGATGGTTTCCATGCTATTGCTTTCCATGGCTTTGCTTATAAGACTAATCAGACTAATGAGTCTGTGTTTTCTAGGATCTGTTGATGGTCCATATTTATAAAGAGTGATGACCATTGCAGTACTCCATTCTCATTGCAAGAAGTTTTTTTGACACTTATGTTAAATAATGACTCCAGAGGCCTTGACAGATTATACCAAGAAAAAGAAACCAGTCTGGTGGACTCCTGCCATAAACAAGCTATACAATAGAAGGAGGAAACTAGTACAGAAAAGAGTAAAATCTGAAGAAGGGAAGACATCCCTGATCAGTATCAGCAAAAAACTATGATCCCTCATAAAATCATCCAAGGCGAGCTTCGAAAGAAAAATTGCCAAGGACTCCAAAGATAACCACAAGGCATTCTTTAGTAATGTCAAGAATCTAAGTGGCAATGCTCAGATCTGCTCAGAGTTAGTGCAGAATGGCACAAAATACACTGAACCAACCGATATCGCCAACATCCTGGCAGACAGGTTCAGTGCAAACTTCACCCCCCTCTCACCCCTAAAAGGGCCCATAACCATACCAGAAGAATGTAGAGTCCCTGAAATCACAGGCAGGTTAAAACAGCCCTCTCCAAAGCCAAAAACACAGCATCAATGGGACCGGATAGTGTCCCAGGTTTCATCCTACATGAGCTGAAAGACGAAATAACCCCTCACCTAAACACACTGTTCAAACTCAGCTTCTTCACAGGCTACATACCCATAGAGTGGCACACAGCAACGGTTATTCTGCTCCCCAAAGGTGGAGCCACAACAGACCCTGGGAACTATCGCCCTATAAGCCTGTCTAGCTTGGTCTGCAAGGCTATGGAGCACATCATCATGGAACTCATTAACAGAGACATTAGGAACCTCCCAAATACTGGATCCTACCCAGTTCGGCTTTGTTAAGGGCAGATCATGCCTTCTAAACCTAGTGGACTTCTTTGAAACAGTTACCAAGGCTATAGATGAGGGAAAGGTGGTACACACAGCCTACCTAGACCTTGAAAAGGCCTTCAACACCATTCCCCATTCTGGTATTATAGACAAGCTCACCAGCCTGAACATAATCCCCTATGTCACAAGATGGGTTGCCAACTGGCTCAAGGATAGAACCCACATGGTGATAGTTGCGGGAGCTAGGTCCGACTCTAAACCGGTTACAAGTGGTGTTCCCCAGGGCTCAGTCTTAGGACCCCTCCTGTTCAGTATATACTTCTCAGAAGTACAGGCAAGCACAGGAGGACTATGGCTGACCATGTTTGCAGACGATTGCAAACTAGGGGCAATAATTGACTCTCTGGCTGACAGAGACAACCTCCAAAAGGGTCTCACTGAGACAGATACCTGGTGTCAAAATCATGGTCTCGAGCTAAATGCCAAAAAGTGCATAGTCATCCCCTTTGGGAAAAAAAAGTACACACAAACTACCACATAGGTGGTAGTCCCCTAAATACAGAAGACATAATAAGAGATCTGAGGACCCAAGTTGATAGTAATCTCACCTTTGATAATCACATTGCCAAAGTGGTTAGAAAATCCTTCTACGTGGCCCATCTAATCAAAAAAGGGTTAACATCCAGATCAAAAGAGGTCATTGTGCCCCTCTACTCATCACTCATCAGACCCATCATGGAGTACAATGCCCCATTTGGGATGTACCTTACAAGACACCTGCAAAAGCTGGAAAGACTACAGAAGTACTTTACCAAGAGGATCATTGGCCTTAGACAGATGCCATATGCAGCTCGAATGAAGAAACTCCAGCTGTACTCGGTTGCATACCGCCTACTCAGAGGTGATATCTGCCTGACATACAAGGCCATGTCCAACCCAGAATTGATGGACATGCTCCACCTAAAGAAAACCTTATCCCCTCGAGCCACATGCTCTAGGGATCTAAACCTCACCACAACAATAAATAGGACATGCTGGAGGGATAGATTCCTGTCCCAGAGACTTCCCATGCTTTGGAACAAGATTCTAATCTACATTAGTCAGAGCTCCTCACTAACACTCTTCAAAGGAAACCTTGACGAGTGGATGGGAAACAGAAAGTTTACCCCGGGGATCACTTCAGTGGCTCTGCTGGACAGAGGCACAGGGAACTAATCTAAGGGGGGCGGCAAAAGCCAACACATTCTGACTAGGCTTCTAAATACCTTTGGGCAAATAGCCTAGTACCTACCTATGAACCTATACTTTTAGGCTATTCGGGAGGCATTCGCAGATATTATTGTGATCCACTGAGGCTGTATTCTTAGCAGTAGCAAGCACAGCCAGAACATGCTCTCTATTTATAGTTGGAGGGGTTATGTTTGAAGCTATTTCTTGAGAGGCGGTGGCTGGGGGTGATTGGGTGGTAAAGTTGGAAATTAATTTGTCAACCAGCAGATTCGCTATATCACCTATCTCAGTGAATGTGGCACCATTAACCACCAGTTTGGCGAACTGCTTTGTGATGCCTTTCAGGTTTCTGACATCATTGAAGAAGGGCTTATAGTTGTTTTTTTTTTGCCTGGGAAGCTTTTTTGGACTCATTAGCCTTATCTAATTTGATGAGAGAGTTCTTATCTTTATGAGAGTTATACTTTCTGATTTTAGCTATGATTTTTTTTTTTATTTTGTATAACCTGTTTAATTTGGGATGACAGCAGGGTGGTTTGTTTTAGGAGTTCATTTTGAGCTTACGTCTGGTAGGTACAGCAGCCTCTATGCAACTTTTGATATGGTTTTACAGA